>NC_091164.1:8867656-8885156 GCF_040958095.1 Procambarus clarkii
CCTGGCAACAAAATTTTCTGTTTATACCCATCATCCGATAAGGCTTTAATAACCTCAACTGCAGTAATGAATTCAATATTTATACCATATACCAAACAACACACACGCGGGTACTTAATGGTTCTGGGATATAACGTGAATGATGGTTAGGGTTGGTAAATTGGTAAACAACCATTATTCCTCCCTAACGACCATTAATAAGAAGCCTCGCTGCCAGTCTCATCGCTAACGATCGCAGTCATCGCCCTGGATAATCGCTTGTTACCTGAGATTAATTACAAACTGCCTTGCAAGCTGTAACCCTGTTCTACAATGTCTGGAGCACGAATTAACAGGGAACAAGTTTGGATAATGTGTGTGTTTGTGTGTGTACTCACCTATATGTACTCACCTATATGTGCTTGCAGGATCGAGCATTGACTCTTGGATCCCGCCTTTCGAGCATCGGTTGTTTACAGCAATGACTCCTGTCCCATTTCCCTATCATACCTGGTTTTAAAATTATGAATAGTATTTGCTTCCACAACCTGTTCCTGAAGTGCATTCCATTTCCCCACTACTCTCACGCTAAAAGAAAACTTCCTTACATCTCTGTGACTCATCTGAGTTTCAAGCTTCCATCCATGTCCTCTCGTTCTGTTACTATTCCGTGTGAACATTTCGTCTATGTCCACTCTGTCAATTCCTCTGAGTATCTTATACGTTCCTATCATGTCCCCCCTCTCCCTTCTTCTTTCTAGTGTCGTAAGGCACAGTTCCCTCAGGCGCTCTTCATACCCCATCCCTCGTAGCTCTGGGACGAGTCTCGTTGCAAACCTCTGAACCTTTTCCAGTTTCATTATATGCTTCTTCAGATGGGGACTCCATGATGAGGCGGCATACTCTAAGACTGGCCTTACGTAGGCAGTGTAAAGCGCCCTAAATGCCTCCTTACTTAGGTTTCTGAATGATGTTCTAACTTTTGCCAGTGTAGAGTACGCTGCTGTCGTTATCCTATTAATATGTGCCTCAGGAGATAGATTAGGTGTTACGTCCACCCCCAGGTCTCTTTCACGCGTCGTTACAGGTAGGCTGTTCCCCTTCATTGTGTACTGTCCCTTTGGTCTCCTATCTCCTAGTCCCATTTCCATAACTTTACATTTGCTCGTGTTGAATTCTAGTAGCCATTTCTCTGACCATCTCTGCAATCTGTTCAGGTCCTCTTGGAGGATCCTGCAATCCTCATCTGTCACAACTCTTCTCATCAACTTTGCATCATCCGCAAACATCGACATGTAGGACTCTACGCCTGTAAACATGTCGTTAACATATACAAGAAATAGAATTGGTCCCAGCACCGATCCTTGTGGTACTCCACTTGTTACTGTTCGCCAGTCCGACTTCTCGCCCCTTACCGTAACTCTTTGGCTCCTTCCTGTTAGGTAGTTCCTTATCCATTCTAGGACCTTTCCCCCCACCCCCGCCTGCCTCTCGAGCTTGAACAGCAGTCTCATGTGCGGTACTGTATCAAAGGCTTTTTGGCAGTCCAGAAATATGCAGTCTGCCCAACCATCTCTGTCCTGTCTTATCCTCGTTATTTTATCATAGAATTCCAGAAGGTTTGTTAGGCACGATTTCCCTGTCCAGAACCCATGTTGATGTTTGTTCACAAACCTAATGTTCTCCAGGTGTGCAACCAGTCGTAGCCTAATTATTCTTTCCAGTATTTTACAGGGGATGCTTGTCAGTGATACAGGTCTGTAGTTAAGTGCCTCCTCCCTATCTCCTTTCTTGAAGATCGGCACGACATTTGCCTTCTTCCAGCAACTGGGCAATTCTCCTGACATAAGTGACTCATTAAAGATCATTGCCAGAGGCACGCTGAGGGCCTGTGCTGCTTCTTTTAGTATCCACGGTGATACTTTGTCTGGTCCAACTGCTTTAGTTGCATCTAGAGTTGTCAACTGTTTCATTACCTCCTCTGCTGTCACCTCTATATCTGATAGTCTTTCATCTAGGGTAACCCCTTCCAACAATGGGAGCTGCTCAGGCTCGGTAGTGAACACTCCATGGAAACTGGCATTCAGTGCCTCGCAGATTTCCTTGTCACTTTCAGTATATGCCCCCTCTGTCTTCCTTAGTCTTGTCACTTGGTCGTTCACCGACATTTTTCTTCTTATATGACTGTGTAGTAACTTAGGTTGTTTTTTCGCTTTGATTGCAATATCGTTCTCATAGTCCCTTTCCGATGTTCGTCTTATGTTAATGTAATCGTTCCTAGCTCTGTTGTATCTGCTTCTGTTGTCCTCTGTTCTTTGTCTTCTGTACTTCCTCCACTCCCGCCTGCTGGCCATTTTTGCTTCCTGACACTGTCTATTAAACCATGGGTTATTATATTCCTTCTTATTTTTTCCCTTTACCGTTGGTATAAATCTCTCTTCGGCCTCCTGGCATTTCTGTATGACTAGGTCCATCATATCTTGGACTGTTTTTCCTCTAATTTCTTCCTCCCACTGCACTTCACCCAGATAGTCCCTTATCCTCATATAGTCCCCTTTCCTGTAGTCAGCTCTCCTTTCCCAGATCTCTTGTCCCATGGTCATAATTTTGAATTCCATCATGTAGTCAAAGACTAGGACACAATGGTCACTGGCCCCTAGAGGTATTTCATGCTCTAAATTCTCGATATCTTCTACGTTCTGGTAGATATCGTATATCGATATCGTATCTTCTACGATATCTTCTACGTGTGTGTGTGTGTGTGTGTGTGTGTGTGTGTGTGTGTGTGTGTGTGTGTGTGTGTGTGTGTGTGTGTGTATGTGTGTGTGTGTGTGTGTGTGTGTTTGTGTATGTGTGAGTGTGTGTGTGTGTGTACTCACGTAGTTGTGCTTGCGGTTTGAGCTTCGGCTCTTTGGTCCCGCCTCGAATGGGACCTGGAAGTGTGTGTGTGTGTGTGTGTGTGTGTGTGTGTGTGTGTGTGTGTGTGTGTGTGTGTGTGTGTGTGTGTGTGTGTGTGTTTGTGTGTGTGCGTGTGTGCGCGCGTGCGTGTGTGTGTGCGTGCGTGCTCGCCTCTATCCATCTGTGATCATTTAGTGCTACTGGCTATGAATCTGACTGTAATCTCGTCCCTCTGGGAACATATACCAAAACACTGAAACAATATTTCAATTCGCCCACTTCTGGTTGGCCGTGAGTCGAGCATTATATCTCAGGTGGCGAATAAATCATAAAATATCACCAACAATTTATATCCAAAGCCCCAAACCATCCGATTTTTAGGAACTTCACTTTAAACCCGATTTATAACTTCCCCCTGATTTACCTGTTCACCGTGCAATGAATTGGTACACGCGAGAGTTAGTAGGCTGGTATGGGTTGCGTCTTTGGGAAGGCCAGTAGTTAGCCCAGCAGGAACTTTGACTATATCTAAAAGTTTTCCTCTCCCTTAACAATAAGAAACAAGTTGACTACTCTCCTAACTGTTCTCACCTGTCCACTCAGCTGTAATTGGTGACCTTGTTGTAAACCAATTTCGAGTTTCCCGCCAAAAAATAACAAGTAAAATAGGCCTTAACACGAGCTATAGGAAGGAAAATTACCTAATTCTTCTAACAGGAATCAGTCTCCTATACTGTAAATGTGTAAACAAAAATTATATATATAATCTCCCCTAAGCACAACAATCCTCCGTTTTCTTTACAGGCACACAACCACCTCGCCTCAATGCTGGAAATGAACAAGTACGAGATCGTGGTGACCCAGAACATAGCGGATGAGCTCAAGGAGCAGCTGAAGAAACTATACGACGGAGATGTCAGAGTGATCCTCGGCTACTTCGACGAGCACTGGGCCAGGCGGATATTCTGCGAGGCCTACAGGAAGGGCATGTATGGCAAGAACTATCAGTGGATCATCACAGGTGAGAGCCACAGGCGTGAAGAGAAAGCACAACAGGGAAAGTGAGAGAGAGAGAGAGAGAGAGAGAGAGAGAGAGAGAGAGAGAGAGAGAGAGAGAGAGAGAGAGAGAGAGAGAGAGAGAGAGAGAGAGAGAGAGAGAGAAAGAGAGAGAGAGAGAGAAGAGAGAGAGAGAGAGAGAGAGAGAGAGAGAGAGAGAGAGAGAGAGAGAGAGAGAGAGAGAGAGAGAGAGAGAGAGAGAGAGAGAGAGAGAGAGAGAGGAAGAAGGAAATGTATGGAAGAGACAGGAAAGAAAAGAGTAATAGAGGAAGGATGTTTGGCAACACCTGTTTGTCTGCCCAAACTGATGAATGTGTAGGGAGAGAGGAAGAGAGAGGGAGAGCGAGGGAGGGAGAGTGAGAGGGGCGAGAAGTAGAGTGAGAGATGAGGGACGTGAGTGAGATACAGAAGACAGGGCAGTGGAGAAATGTGATGAGAAAGGACAACTACAGCTGAATCATTTCAGTTGAGAGAGCATTGAATACTGTAATAGAGAGAGAGAGAGACAAACAGACAGACAGACAGACAGATAAAAGAGACATAAACAAAATAGCCTGGACCCCACAAGGAAATACTATCGAGTGACGTTTGGGGTCCAGGCGGCGTCTTCTTAGACCCGCCTGTAAGCTGAGCCCACCCCACTCCTCCCCCCCCCCTTCCCCTCCTGCCTCCCCCCACACACGCATCCCATTACAAACTGCTTGTGTGTGTGTGTGTGTGTGTGTGTGTGTGGGGGGGGGGGGGTGATGGTCGCCCTCCTGACAGCTATTGGGGGCCCACCTGTCTACTATACCTGGTCCGTTCGGCTCAGTTTGTCTTCCTGTAGCCTATATCAGCGGCTTGCTCGATCGCTGGCTTGTGTTCGCTTCCGGTATTAAACCTCCAGGTAGCAGTTGTGTCGGTCAAACCGACTGTGTCCTTTGATAATGCTTTTTGGCTGGAACAAAAGAGAGTTTAGATAGGAAAAGATAGTTTTGGTTTTACTTGGCTTTTGGACTGTTATGTAAAGCCAGTTGGCTCCATTGACCCTTTGACTGATTCAGCTGGCACGCCGTTCTCCTGACCAAGTTGGCTCGATTGGAATGTCTCAGTCAGCTGGGCAAGTTGTCTTCGTTAACCACCTGGCTTGATCGACCGTTTTAATCGTCAGCTGGTCATATTTTTTCTCCTGAACCAAGTGAAGTTTTTCCTACTAATCTAGCTGGAACAACCGTATGAGTTAGGTGGTTACGGTCGTCCTTTTGAGCCAGCTGGCGCTATCGACCGCTACACACACACACACACACACACACACACACACACACACACACACACACACACACACACACACACTGCCTATAAGCGACAGAAGCCAGACAGTCACATTGAAAGGAGAGAACCAAAAGTAGCTACCAGCTGATCCACAGAGATCAGTATTAGGAACTAACATGAATATTCTCATGCACACAATGTACATAATCTATCACAGGAGACAGCAGACTCCTTCCTCTCAGCCCAACCACGTAAACACACTCAGCTGACAACACTCAGGTGTGAATGACAGCCCTGAGTGGGCAGTCACGACTACCCTCACACTACTCACAAACACATCCTTAATTTCCCCCTCTGTTCACAATGGTCTATCATATTAATCTGGCTCTCACAACTCTCCACAGGGTTCTTGATCATCCTGGTCTGATCACATACCTCTGACCTTTCAGCTCACATAACTATATATATCCACGTGATATCCCTCTTAGTCGTATATAATTCCAGGTCATATTTAGGACACTTAGGTCATATTCAGGACACACTAGGTAATATTCAGGCCACATCAGGTCATATTCAGGCCACATCAGGTCATATTCAGGCCACATCAGGTCATATTCAGGCCACATCAGGTCATATTCAGGCCACATCACGTCATATTCAGGCCACATCAGGTCATATTCAGGCCACATCAGGTCATATTCAGGTCACATTCATGCCACATCACGTCATATTCATGCCACATCACGTCATATTCAGGCCACAAAAGTCATATTCAGGTCACATCAGGTCATATTCAGGTCACATCAGGTCATATTCAGGCCACATCAGGTCATATTCAGGCCACATCAGGTCATATTCAGGCCACATCACGTCATATTCAGGTCACACCAGGTCATATAAATATTTTTAAGGTCATATGGGTCCAGAAAATAATTGTCAGGGTTCCACCATGTGAAATTAATTTTAATTCCGAGTCGTAACCTGTCGTGTAAATAACAGGAGGAGGTCACGTCGAGTCACGGGGAGTAATTGGTCCTGTACAACACTGGGTCATGACCTTTCTTCTTCCGGGTCAAATACCAAGGGGGGAAAACCATTTATTTCCCCTCGATGCTTGAGGAGAATTTTGTGTGGTAACAATTCCCGAACGAAGCAATTGATGCTCGATCGTCTCACAGCTTTTCTGCACTGATCTATGATACCTATTTAATTTTGTTATTATTGTCACCCTTTTTGCCCTCCCCCTCCCTCTTCACACCTTTTCCACTTTGATAACTTCCACCCTTTCCGCATATCCGGGTTTCCCCTTTCGCGTTAAACAATTAGGTATTTTTTTTTGGGGGGGGGTCACTTTACACTCTCCAACATTGCTTTTTCTCTCTCTTCTTTTGCGTCTATTTAATTCTACATTCATCTTTCTTAACCCTCTGTACACTTCTGTGTTTTACCTTTTTCTCGTCCCCTTTTCTTCCCTCTTCCTTAATTCATCGCACTTCTCCATGCCCTCAGTTCCCCCCTACCTCTCCCTTCTCTCCAATCTTTGTTTTATACTCTCTCTCATTCACTGTCTCTCCCTCTCACTCCCTCCCTCCCTCTCTCCTTCTTCCATCTCTACCTAGGTTTTTTTTGTACCTGTGTCTTCCTTACCATCCTCAGCAATAAAAATATGCTGAGGATTTTCTGAAGAATGCTGAATTTGGAGTTTTGAAGAATGCTGAACAGTTGAAGATGATGGAGAGAGACGCTACATAACCTCTTATTGTCTAGATTGTCGTTTCTCCTACCTGTCGTCTGTCTATCTCTGTCTGTGCACTTTCTTACCTGTCGACATTATATCTTTGTCTGAGTGTCTGTTTATCTCTATGTTCTTATAAGGTCGAGCAATTTGTGTTGTTGTATTTACAGTTATACAACTATATTATTACGAGCAATAATTGTATTATTAATAGTAGTAGTAGTAGTAGTAGTAGTAGTATCAGTAGTAGTAGTAGTATCAGTAGTAAGTAGTAGTTAAGGTATTAAAGTTAAGTGGAACATTCTTCTTTTCTTGCCATAATTGTAAGGAATAAATTTGAGCAACGTTCAATTTGCAATGGTTAAACCTAACCAAGAGCGTACAAGCCTGGCCATTCACCTTATCCATTAAAGTTCGATGATCTTTACTCAGATGAAGAGTCAATTCTACGGAGCTTAAGTGTGAGGACAGGCTGTAATCTCTTGTATGCAAAAAGGATATTTTGCTATTACAAGAACTGTAATTCTTGTGTTTATCCAGAAGCTGAATAGAGAATGAACTGTAAAATTCCTTCCCATCACGATGTGACCGCCTCCACCTTTCCCACGACATAAAAAACTGTATAAGAACTGCCTCTTCTATTTTACCTTCCCATCTACAGGGATGTATCGGGAGGAGTGGTGGGCTTTGAGAGGTAACGGCGAAGACGTGGACGACGAAGGTCCTGTGGACTTCGACGACGAACCTAAGGAATCCGGTGGAGGAGGTTGTGCTGTAGAGGACATCATGACGGCGCTGGAGGGCTGCATCATGACGGACCTCCTCCCTCTGACCACCTCCCTCGCTAAGACGGTCTCCGGGAAGGTAAGACCACCATCACATGCAGGCGATGAGTCACAATAACGTGGCTAAAGTAATTTGATCAGACTACACATTAAAAGGTGAAGGGACGACGACGTTTCGGCTTGATTGTCGTCAAGTTCGACGACAGTCGACTTGAGAATGGTCCTAGGACGGACCGAAATGTCGTCGTCCCTTCACCTTCTAGTGTGTGGTCTGGTCAAATAAGACCAGTACATAGTCTGGAGTCGTAGCCACTTCTACCAGTCAGAATCTGAGGTTTAACTGGTAGCGTCTTGTATATAAATCTTATGTAATTCTGCCTGGATTATCCTCTCTTCCATTCTTTACACCTTTCTCTTTCCCAATATTTTCCCCTCTGTCTATTCACACACCTCTCTTTCCCTCTCCACCCTCTCTTCCCATCTCTCCCCTCTCTCTCACTCTATTCTTCTCTCTCTCCATCACTAAAATCTTACATTTAAGATATACAACCTAAGCATCGTTTTATCTTCTAAGAATAATTATTCACACAGGGACTCTGCTTTATTTCCCTTCCCATATTCAGAATAAATTTATTTCCTTCAGACTGATAAATCGAGCGTTTTTAAGTGACTGTAAATAAAGCAATGATGAAGTTAATAATATTGCAGATGAATTAATTCCATGGTGGGGCATTGGGCTCCATGGGGAGCCTGGTCGGCCTGAGCGGACAGCACACTGGACTTGTGATCTTGTGGTCCCGGGTTCGATCCCGGGCGCCAGCGAGAAACAATAGGGCACTGTTTCTTTCACTCTATGCCCCTGTTACCTAGCAGTAAAATAGGTACCTGGGTGTTAGTCAGCTGTCACGGGCTGCTTCCTGGGGGTGGAGGCCTGGTCGAGGACCGGGCCGCAGGGACACTAAAGGCCCGAAATCATCTCAAGATAACCTCAAGATGGTATGGAGGCATCGTACATGAATACTTAGGTTTCCTGATCTCGCGAGACTTCAACTTAAAGTTTTAATAAGGCTTAATAATAATGATTGGATCGATACCAGTACACACAGAAATCACAATAGCGTGATGCATCAAATGAACAAAGTTCAGTAGAAACCAAATAAGTTCAGTAGAACTTCTGGTTTCAACTCTTTTTACCATGTCGTAGCACAGTCGATTAAGTCTGGGATGCTCTCGGACGTAGGTTCGAATCCTCGTCACGGCCCTTGTGGATTTGTTCATCTAAATCAGTCTCTATAAGATTTTCTGGCTGTCTGTTCGGGGCTGGAGGTTAAACGGTCATAAAATGGGATAATTCAGGTAAAAAATTTCTTCTAAATTGTTTTAGGGACAAAAATTAGGAGGTCGTTTGGCCAATAATAGTAGTAGGCATCCATCAGTCTCAGGAGACTATGGAGTTGCGCTCTGGTGGTCGGTCTGGAGTGGCCTCACCAGGGCGCAAAGCCAGGGTAAGTTGATACGGGGGAGAAGCTGTTACCCATGCAGCAGGTCCACCCTCTCCACGGCGCTGGAACCCATATGGCCAATATGTGGTTGACATTTTGTCAGATTGTTGCATTATAATTTTTTTATGGCAACTTCAAACATTAAGTCAAGGGTAAATTGAACTGGTCGATATAGCGACAGCTTCGCTTCTTGTAGGTCGATGTTCGATCTCCGAAGGTCAAAGTGGTTGGGCATCGTTATCTCCCTACGTTCTATCATGGTTCCTTGTCTCTATATCTCTTCCAAGTGCTATATAGGGGTTCTAGCTTAGCGTTTTCTCCTCATAAATGAACAGGTTATGACTACGATGAGATGGCCTATGAGGGCTGAGGGAGTGAAGGAACGGGATCGCACCACCTAGACCATTGGGGATCGAGCACAGAACCCTGCAAGAAGCGAAGCCCTCACTTTTGAAAGTGAAAGAACCTTTCTAGTCTCGTTAACAGCTGACTGGTACCCAATTCCACTCAACGCTTAAATAGTAGAATTGCCTTCTAGTAAACAAATCCACAAGGGCCGTGACGAGGATTCGAACCTGCGTCCGGGAGCATCCGAGACACTGCACGACAGGGTTAAAAGGTGTGTGTGACTTCTAGTACTTAACGACCACATTCCTTACATGTGCTCCTAATTGCAATGTAATCTTAGAATTGCCTCTGCTTGTTTATATTCCTCGAAAGGAGACCAATAAACCGAATCCCCTTTAACAGATAAACAATCCTTTCTTATATCTTCTCAATTAATTAAACAATCGCCACTTGTTATTCGGACATTTCCATTGGCCTTATCCAGCATTCTCTGGCGGAAATCAAATTAGCACGACGAACAGATGTAAACAATTGTTTAAAATAACAGCGAAAGAGGTATTTGTGAAGGAATATTTCAGCTATTGTCCGCTTGGAAGCACATACTCGGGCCACAGGGATGAGTTTGATTGAGGCCCGCATGTCTCTACGATGTACCAGGTCCATGGTAAACACACTCTGGGAGGTCCTATATATATATATATATATATATATATATATATATATATATATATATATATATATATATATATATATATATATATATATAAATTCGTTCACAGGAGTTTCGAACAGTGATCGTTATCTGGAAGAGCCGTCCTGACTCTTAGGTCAGATTGGATTAGTTTATGCTATGTATTTATATATATATATATAAATTCGTTCACAGGAGTTTCGAACAGTGATCGTTATCTGCAAGAGCCGTCCTGACTGTTAGGTCAGATTGGATTAGTTTATGCTATGTATAATATGTATAATAAGTGTGTGTGTCCTTTGGTGTGTATGTGTGTGTGTGTGTGCACCATCTGGAGGTTGTCATGTAAGTATGGGTTCAATACACATATTCACAATCACGTGCACAACCACGTCTCTTCTCCCCCCTGCCTCTATCATGCTCTTTATTAGCAATTCTTGATCATCTTCGTGTCCTGCAGAGCTAAAGCAAACAAAGAAAAGAGGGGATGAATCTTACGTAGCAGCGGTTTCTAAATAGGACTATTCCGGATATAATATTAGAGAACAGAGACATTCCTTTAAAGGCCCTTATTTTTATCTTACTATTTCTGCAAAGAAATTTTCTTTTTCTCCTGTGGTAAAAAAATCTTTAATTGTTCATAGTTTCAAAACGAACAGTTAAATTAAACTTGTTAAATTACAACAAATTACAACAAGTAATGTGTTGTAATTACTCAAATTACAACAAATGCTTTTTAATTAATCTAAGGATAAAAAATTCACGGTTTCTAAGGATAAAAAAATCACGTTTCTAGGGATTAAAAAATTCACTTTTTCCTAGTAATCAATTATATACATAATTTACTTAATTAGTAGGTAACAAATCCAATATTGCGGCTTCTATTATAGAAAAATGCAATTTTTTAGTTCTTTTTCTCAAGAAATTGTGTATATTTAATTTGGCTTCTCTTTCAGACGGTTTCTATAAGCCCGTGTGTGGTTATTTTAGGTGAGAAGGTTTCACGATGCTGTACACAAGAGGCCTTGATGAGTTTGCCTCTCAGTCTCTCGAGAGGCATCAAAAGGACTGAGAGAATGAGAGAGAGAGAGAGAGAGAGAGAGAGAGAGAGAGAGAGAGAGAGAGAGAGAGAGAGAGAGAGAGAGAGAGAGAGAGAGAGAGAGAGAAAATGTAAGGGGGTGGAGAAGTCTTGTTAGATGTATATATATATATATATATATATATATATATATATATATATATATATATATATATATATATATAGTGTGTGTGTGTGTGTGTGTGTGTGTGTGTGTGTGTGTGTGTGTGTGTGTGTGTGTGTGTGTGTGTGTGTGTGTGTGTGTGTGTTTATTCACCTATAGGTCCTTGAAGGGCGAATTTCATCTTCTGTGTCCCGTCTTGATTGATATCACATATCTTGAAACCGAATAATAGTTAGCGTTCACACAGCACTGCTCCTGTGCCAGGTAAGCTACGGGCTCACCATAGCCCGTGCTACTTGGAACTTGATCTAAGTAGCTGAATCTATAACAACAACAACAGTTAGCGTTCGTTACCCCCTAGTTCAGGTCTGTTGACACACCTGTTCACTGCTCTTCCTCTAAGAACATGTTAACTAACGTTTCTGTTCTTCATCTGAGTATACACGTTCCGGTCAGATTGTCATGTTCTTCCATCACTCACGTTTAAACATTAAATTTCTCTTCCACTTTGCGAATGCTTTTAAGAAACATTATGCTGTAATCTTGTCACGTGGTGAAGTCAAGTTACATAAGCCTTTCCTTGTAGCTTATTTCCTTATTCCTAATTTTATCTACCTGTGAATGTTTAGAATGAATTCAAGTATCCACGTTTCTTAAGTCCAACTCCCTACTTAGTTATTGTCTTCCGGGATATTTGGATAATTTTCCTCTTTTCTGAATCGTTTCATAAGTTTTGCGAACATTGAATGTTAGTTATGCATGTGTAGGTGTGTGTAATTACTTAAGTGTAGTTACATGATTAGAGCTACGCTCGTGGTGTCCCGTCTTCCCAGTACTCTTTGTCGTGTAACGCTTTGAAACTACTGATGGTTTTGATGACCAAACCACAACTCAGAAGATGGAGAAGCGACGACATTTCGGTCCGTCCTGGGGCCAGATTCACGAAAGCACTTACGAACGTGTACATCTTTCCTGAATCTTTGACGGCTTTGGTTACATTTATTAAACAGTTTACAAGCATGAAAACTTGCCATTCAACTGTTGTTATTGTTATAAACATTCTCCTGGTACTTTGGAGCTCATTAACTATTTAATAATTGGAAACAAAGTCGCTGAAGATTGAGAAAAGATGTACAGATTCGTATGTGCTTTCATGAGTCTGGCCCCTGAACCATTATCAAGTCGTGTGTGTTCTGACTTGATAATGTACTGACATTAGCCAGTACTGACGGTTTTGGCTTCCTCCACACTTCTCACTTAATTTGCTCGAGGCGTCTATCATCCTGCTTGCAAAAGACAACTTTCTAATATTTTTAGACACATTTGTTTCCTTTGCATGAATCTATGACCTCATGCTCTTGAAGTTCCAGGTATCAAGAAATCCTCTTTGACAATTTTGTCGATTCCTGTTACAGTTACATGTGTGTGTGTGTGTGTGTGTGTGTGTGTGTGTGTGTGTGTGTGTGTGTGTGTGTGTGTGTGTGTGTGTGTGTGTGTGTCTGTATCTGTGCGCATAAGTTAGCAGAAAATAGAGCTGCTGCACTAACATACCATTAAAAATAAATCAAATATACAATTAAAAGAATACATCCTCTGATACCCGTTTCATAATATGACACCCGAACGAGAACCACACTTTTAACCCCGAAACATAGCTCCAGAATCGCCCTTAACACCCCCCCCCCCTCTCTCGCCAGAAGCAATCAAAATCGCAAATGAACTCCACCTCACCACCAACACTTAGAAAAAAAACTAAAACCCACCTCGCCAATGAAACTCGCCGGAGGCAACATCCTCCCTAATTAAAACCATCTCTCCAAGAACCAACCTCCACCTCCTCATTATCCGATGTCTTAGCGAGAAAGTACGCAAGAGCCCCGCGGAATACTGAAGATAACAGCAGCCCTGTACTAGGCAGCGCCCCCCCCCCCAAAAAAAAAGCAGCCTCGATAGCACTGTACGTACTAAAGAAGGAAAAACCGTCGTTTGCAGGAACATTAAGAGCACTATGGTTACGAGAACCCTCCGGTATTTGCAGTCAAAACCGCGCCGGGGCCTCGCTACGCAGGACACCAATGTTCACAGTAATATGTAAGCGATTATGTTGAGAGGGAGGCAGGGGGCTTTTAGGGCCGTAACACGGCACGCTAATGTTGGTGGAGAGAGAGAGGGAGAGAGAGAGAGAGAGAGAGAGAGAGAGAGAGAGAGAGAGAGAGAGAGAGAGAGAGAGAGAGAGAGAGAGAGAGAGAGAGAGAGAGAGAGAGAGAGTATGACCCAAAATATGGTGTCACACCCCAGCAGGAATTAAACCACTTCAGAGGGAGCATGTATATCTCAGCAATGTCTGCCAGAATACCCACCTTCATACATGCAGTATACAGTTGCAATATTATACAAGGATATACTCCATTACCCCTCAGGCTGCGCTATTTAGTTGAAGAAGAAGAGGATGGAAGAGGAGAGAAAAGAACCGCAGGAGAGGCAGAGGAATGGAATGGAGATAGAGGAAATGAGGGAAAGAGAAGAAGAGACAAGAAATGGAGAGAGGAGGAAGTATTGAAGAGGGAGGTAAAGGTGATAAAGGGAAGGAAGGAGATGGGGGCTGGGACGAAGATGGAAGGGAAGGCGATACAAGGAGAGGAAGAGAGGAATAGGAAGAGGCAGAGAGATGTAATATATATATATATATATATATATATATATATATATATATATATATATATATATATATATATATATATATATATATATATGTTTGGGAAGTGTGTTTCTCTATTCAAATACTCCACCCACACACAAACACATACACAAACATACTCACTGTGTGTATATATGTGCTTGTGTGTGTTAGAGAGAGAAATATATATAGTCGATGAAGAAACAGTTAGAAAAGGAGGGTTGAAGAGCTAACAGCACGATCCTGAAGACACATATAGTATTACACATACTAAATACACACACACATACACACACCACACACACACACACACACACACACACACACACACACACACACACACACACACACACACACACACACGTAATCACGCACTGCAAACTTTTTTTTACCAATTTCCCGGACAATTCTCAGCACAATAAATTGCCATGCATGTTAATGACCAATTAAACCCACACCAACATTAATATATATTAAAAAATATTCATGGGATAAATTGTACATTTGATTTTCGCACATTTGCGCTTTCGCAATACTTGGCGAATTTGGCAATTGCGTGCAACAACTAAATTAACTGTTGACCGATTTTGAAGTTAATGACGCATTGCTAAATCACATACTAAATTATTTTGTGATCTATATAAAACTTAACTTGTTTTTGCATATTGTACTGGTTGATTTTTTTTTACTTTATCCAGCTCTCAGTCAATCAACACCTCTCGAGCTATCTACTTCTCTCAGATCATCTACTCCTCCACTCAACTCTACTCCATATTTCAGTCCCTCTCTACGAAGACAAGCAACGGTAACTAAATCTTGGTCAGAAATGAGAAATAGAGGAGACCTGATCACATCATACAAAATACTCAGGAAGACAAAATGTACAAAGACGTAATGCTTGGCATAGGTGTGTGAGAAAGACCGAAAAGGACACGAGTGGAAACTGGAAACTTTGAGAGTGAGAGACATCAGGAAACATGTATTTAGTGTGAGTGGATAATCCTTCAGTGGGTATGCTTCAATGTAGGTGGACATGTCTTCAGTATAAGTGGGCATGTCTTCAATGTAAGTGGGCATGTCTTTAGTATAAGTGGGTATGTGTTAAGTGTGAACGTAGTGGGTACAAGAATGGAGACTAGTAGGAGAGAAGGGAGGGAAAAAATGATGAGAAAGAGTGAGAGCAATCTGATAAAAAGAAAAGATAACACAGCATGGCAAAAGGTCACAAAAGGAGGATATCACAGCATGTGATATCCTTCACGGATTCTTGAGCATAGATGTATATGGTAGGCAGTTACTGAACCAGACATCCGACAGAAAGAATGTGGAGTCCAGGAACTGAACTCCACATACACTCACTCATACATATACACCCACACGTGCACGAGTATACGTGACCGGACACATATACATGGTTGCAAAAGCGCAAACATTCGCGCCGCTATGCACGCATACACGGTCACCAATACGAACTCACCCAGCTACACACGCAAAAATATTTAAAGTATGCAACCTGGCAGAATGGCAAGCGATAAACGGGTGCAACCCACGGCCAGAAGTTAATAAAAATGGATGCGAATTGGCCATTTTTCTGGGTGTGAGCCTGAAAATCTAATATAGTAATTTACATATTCATATGAAGAAGTTGTAAAAAAATTCCGATTCCATATCGAGTTTGTTTTTTGTGTTATTGTAATAATGCATGAAAGAGAGAGAGAGAGAAAGAGAGAAGAGAGAGAGAGAGAGAGAGAGAGAGAGAGAGAGAGAGAGAGAGAGAGAGAGAGAGAGAGAGAGAGAGAGAGAGAGATAGTCAGAGTGAAAGACTGAGAGAGACATACAGAAGAGAAAGACAGTCTAATAAACAGAGATGAAAATAAAATAGTAGATAAAATTTGTTTGGAGAGTCTACTATGGGAAGTTTAAATCGATTCAAATAGCTTAAAAAGATGCAATATTACGAACAACTGGAATGGTTAACCGGTGGTGCCCGGGTCTGTCTGTCTGGTATTGGCTGACACGTGAGACGAAACGAGTCAACAGCATTATATTAAGTTATATGATTACGGAAATGTTGATATTGGCTCAAACGTAGTAGAGGCTTCAGGATGTCCCAATAGATATTTAATAAATTAATTCGGGCCCTCCCCCTTCTAAGGACTCGTTAAAAATGTTACATTCCGCAACGCTTCGTTCATTCATCCTTCTGGAACTCGTTAAACAAGATCGCCAAACGAGACAAACTCCCTCGGGGCTCGTTCAATAGCACCTCAGGAGCCAGCTTCCTAATAAAACCGTGTTTGCGGTCACGAGTCTGTGGAAAATGGAAAGGAATCTACGAGAGATGTACTCTCCCTTACTGCTCGCTGTCTTGCTCATCTAGAGGGATAGGTAACGTGTGGAAGGGGGAGGGAAAGTGAAAGGGGGAGGGAAAGTGAAAGGGGGCAGGGAAAGTGGAAGAGGGAGAGTGTAAATGTCGAATTTAAAAAAGGCTATAATGTAAACAGCTAGCTACGTTCTTTTTTAATTCCTGCCTTCTGTAACCCCTCTCTACCTCCTTCCTACTTTTTTCCTGCCTCCTTCCTATTCATTTTTTCTTGCCTATCTCTCCCTCCGTCCCTCCTGCTACCCGTCCCATCCTGTAATTCATTCCTCCCTTTCATGCCCTTTAAGAAATGGTGTTAAGGGATTATGTGCTGTAATTGTTACTTGGATGCTATAATTTCTCTCTCTCTCTCTCTCTCTCTCTCTCTCTCTCTCTCTCTCTCTCTCTCTCTCTCTCTCTCTCTCTCTCTCTCTCTCTCTCTCTCTCTCTCCCTCTCTCTCTCCCTCTCCCTCTCTTTCGGATCATCTAAGTAAAGTAAATTAATCAAATACATGTGAAGGTTAAGAAATACATGTCAAGAAGCTCCTTCAGTACATCTTGTCCCTAATGGTCACCGAAATGTTAAGAAGTTGATGCACGACAAGTCGCTAATGCATTCAGATCCTCGCCAGTCCTTCAGAGTGAACTCAACAAATACGTACAACCATCTCAATTACAACCACAATCTCAGTCATTGTCGCAACCCAAATATCCACTCTTATTGACAAGGAAATTACTGCCATTGTTTGTTTTAAAGTTATAACTACAACCATTTCCAAACTAACCACAAAGGTTCACTGCAACCATTTCCAAAGCTACCACACATCAGTAACGCCAGGTGCTACAATTATTAAAACCACAGGTGCTAAAATAGTCAAGCAATCCATGACAATTGCCACAGAAACAACTATTTACTGATACAATAGTTATGTCTCTCTGGCCCATAGCTGTTTTGATTACAACTAAGATAGCCACAGCTTCATCAACTTTATCTACCATGTTAGCAAACAACCC
>NC_091164.1:8887656-8907656 GCF_040958095.1 Procambarus clarkii
TGGTAATTCACCTGAAATGATTCACTGATTGTTTGTCAACTGATTGTTACTTGATCTATTGCATTTTAAGTGTATGTTAAACTATGTCATGAATGACGATTTAAATGATTGTTTGAATACAACTCTGGATGAAGGATAGAATATTGGAGTGAATGATGGGGATTCAGTAAATAACTGAAGTATGTTTTAAAGAGACAATTTGAATGCTTATTTAAACAGCAGATTGAGTGACAAGCTGAACACAAGGGTTTAATGATAGCTTAATTAACCCTTCCTCCTACTTCTTTCCATTCACTTTAACACCCCTTTAAATGTCTCTGACCCTTCCCTATTCAACCCGTTCTCGCAAATTTAATAAGTCAATATTGACTTATTAACTACGTGCATAGGTGACATACTTAACATAATAGATACTCTTAAAAAGATTCATAGAAAACACCGACCTTACCTAATCTTGTTAGTATCTTAAGATAAGCATCTTATTGCTTCGTAATTACAATTATTACCTAACCTATAATAGGTATAGGTTAAGTAATAATTGTAATTACGAAGCAATAAGATGCTTATCTTAAGATACTAACAAGGTTAGGTAAGGTCGGTGTTTTCTATGAATCTTTTTAGGGGTATCTATTATGTTTAGTATATCACCTATGCACGTAGTTAATAAGTCAATATTGACTTTACGAATTTGCGAGAACGGGTTGCCCTATTTCACCTTCCTTTCCCAATTGGCAATTTCTCTTCTTAATCTAATCTCCCCAGAGAGTCATCATCTGCCTCTAACACCCCCCTTCATGGTTTCCTTTACTCAGCAACACTCTAATTACTCTCCCCTTGTTAGGATCGTTAAGATGATCAACCACATCCAACTCCCCTTCACCTAACTACCTGCCCAGAGCAGACAGGGTCTTTAATTACCATTCAAAGGGACAGCGTAATCGCGTTAAATTAACTCTTTGACGCAAATGATGGGAATTCCTGTTATACAAACAAACGTTGATAATTTTTTTGTTTTTATTAACAAATGCTTCATAGATTTGTATGCATTAGTATTCCGTACAACTTGATAGAGATTTAAAATTCTTGTGCAAATCATCTTGCAAACACAGGTTAAAATTCTCATACAGAAACAACATTTGAAAGTCGTTAAATAATTACAATCTGACGTATTTTAAATCGTAGCGTTTTGTTTATTAAGAGTTATAATATTTTAATTTTCTTAAAGCTTTCTTCAAATTATATGTGAGAAATTATATTTGGGAAATGTGTACGCTATTGTCGTAATGCTACTCTTTAACACAATCGTATGTAAAAGTAAAATACAAAATGAAACACTAAAAAGATAATGTAAATATTATATATATATATATATATATATATATATATATATATATATATATATATATATATATATATATATATATATATATAATAAAATATAATATAATAATTCATACATACTGCTAAAATAGGAGAGAAACATTTATTGTAAATTAAATAATTCTTGGGGGTTGCATAATTTATGACACTAAATCTTCCCTTTTTTCCATTGTCGGGGCATTAATTAATTCGCTTTTATTTAGCGATATATAAATCAGGCATTATCTATGTCCTGGTCTTCTATTCTGACATGAGAAAGTAGGCATGAATAACTCTCAAGGATTTTATGTATTTTTCTATCTACTTTTTCTTAGCCCTTTCTAATTCATGACGCAGTAAGCCATTAGGAAATGTACGATACCCTTTTCAACGTGTGTTGTATAAATATACGCCAAGGTCTATCTTGTCTATGGTTAAATTCTACCTCTGGGGACTTTGCCCTATTCCTTAACCAATTCCTTTGCTTCTATCCTCCCTCTCCCTCCCTTTCAGCCTATTTACTTGCTTTCTAATTCTCATTTTTTTGCTTTGCATGAATATCTTCCATTCCTTTGTCACTCCCTTGTATTTTTAGATTCTATTAAATTCATTTCTCTATTGTCTCTTTTCTCCCTTTTCTCTTCCTTAAATCCCTCCACTCTCTTTTCCTCTATTCATTGTTTACCTCTCTTCTTCCACCTTCCATTCTATTCCTCAAACCCTCCTTTTCCTCTTGCTTCTCTCTCTCTCTCTCCCTTCCTCTCCTCCCCCGACTAACTTGACACCAGTTCAAAACAAGCAATTATGTGGGCCTTGTGGTTAGCTTGTTAAAGACCCAATTACCTCGTTGCAAATTGAATGGCTCACTATTGCTCAAAGGTCTGGCGCTGCTGCTTCTTATCTGGCCTCAGAAGGAGACGAATTACTTGCTAAGTTGTCTCTCACCTTCTTGGGTTTTTCTTGCGTCTAAAGTTGAATTCTGTTCTTCGTAGCTGTGTGTGTATTGTTATTGGTGTTATAGAGGGCCTTTGTTCCAGGGTTCTGTAGTTGTTAGTGCTCTTGTTAGTGCTATTGTTGATTTTGATTGTTTTTAACTGCTGTTGGTATTGTATTTTTTTTTTATTCTTGTATTGTTACTATTGCTTGTTTTAATTATTGTTGCTGCTATTATTTTTATTTGTTATTTTTTGTTGCAAATCACTGATGCACTTTTTTTCTCTACAATTACCTGTACCTTTATGAAACTTCCCTTCACCTGCATATTGTTGATAATATTTGAACAATGTAAAGTATATATATATATATATATATATATATATATATATATATATATATATATATATATATATATATATATATATAAACCTCAAATGTTATATATATTATATATCTATTTTGGTTCAATAGATAATCGTGTGGAAGATGTTTTTTTGGACATATAAAAGTTACGGTAGAGTTTGGTCGACGCGCCACCTGCTACTGCAAGAAATTGCATAATTTTGCATATTTAGGTTATAAACGGCGAAATTGTTCTGCAAAGGCAACGTGTATCTGATGGAGTCTTGTGGCCCCCTTTCATTTGAAACGCTATTCTCGAGTGAGAAAGCTGTTGTGGAGAGCAAGGGGTGTGTGTGTGATTTTGATAAACTTTTTTTCAATAGACTGGAAAATGCGAAATGAATCCTTTGGAATTATGGTCGGCTGTCAAATAACTACTAGATTTTTTAGTATATGATAAGTACATGAAAGTACATTATGTGAACTTAATGTACTTAGCATTTAAGATGATTTGAAATCTTCCATAGGATGGGACTAAAGCTTTAACGTAGAGACGGAAATAACATTGAATCAGATGAAATGTTTTGAACATATACGCAATAGAACAAGTGATTTGTAACGGATTCAGGCAACAGATATTCATATACAGACGTTTCGATTACACAGGGAATGTAAAGATGAAAGTCTTATCATTTCCTACTACCTTGGTAGACAATTTATTATAACACTCTGACGCTTTCCGACCCCACCAAGAAATTAATCCCACACACACCCCTTATGCTCAGCTTACTGCTAAATTAAGGACCCTACGATATATGCTCCACATATACACAGAGAAGACATCATCACACAGTACATATATATACTGACAGAATTCAGCTTGAGGGAGGGCAAGAAGTGATGTTACTGTTCATCAGCCCGACGGAAGCCCAAGTGATAAGAATGTTAATTCAGTAACTGGGCATTCACCTTGTAAGTTGAACTGCTGGCTATCTTTGTGGTACTCTAAATTATTGCAATCACTGCAGTTGACAGCTTAATTATTTCTCTACTCCCTTTCCTCATTACTGGCTTTGAAAACAGCACAGTCCGAGGGAAACAGTGTTTCTATATTTACTATAACAAAAAGGAGAGAGAATTGTATGAAAACAAAAAAATCAACATTTACTGAAGATGATGGAAAAGGAAGAACTACCAAGACACACCCAATATTTTTATTGAGCGAGCAGCTTGTTATTACAACAGGACCGCAGCCTAATGGCCCCAGTTGACCAACCACACACTAGAAAGTGAAGAGACGACGACGTTTCGGTCCGTCCTGGACCCTTATAAAGTCGATTGTGTCGATTTCAACATTTTTCAGCCAAGTTATTGTGACTCCTCATCTGCTAATGGTCCCATGTTAGATTCCCGGGTAGCACGACACGTTTAGGTAACTTTTCTTACGCCTAATGCTCCTGTTCAATCAGTAGTAAATAGGGGACGTGCATGTTAGGGAACCGTTGTGGGTTGCAGGTGAGTGTTACTATTTAGGTGAAGGAATTTTTAGGTGAATGGCATGTTTATTTCCGGGGAATTGTGGATAACAATTTACTCTTCCCAGTCTTTAGTTCTTTTCCCCTCTCCCTATCCCTCTACATTCTCTTCCTACCTTCCTCTCCCTGCCCCTCTGGCGTCCCTCCCTTCTCTCCACGGAGATATATTGTCTGTCTCACTCCAGGCGGCCCAGCACTTAATTCTCCAAGGGGTGGAAGGAGAGAAAGAGAGAAGAAGAGTGAGAGAGAGAGAGAGAGAGAGAGAGAGAGAGAGAGAGAGAGAGAGAGAGAGAGAGAGAGAGAGAGAGAGAGAGAGAGAGAGAGAGACAGAGAGAGACAGAGAGAGAGACAGAGAGAGACAGAGAGAGAGAGACAGAGAGACAAAAATTGTCTTTCCTCTCCCATTTCCCACTCAATGTCTGATCTGTAACAGCTAACAAAAAGTCAAAGGTCAAACGATGCCATTTATGTTCCTACTTAATCAAACGATAATTATACAATGCAAAAATAACACATTATTAACTTTAAGCAGTACGATATGCAACATTAAATACACGACGGTAAGTCTTCGTGTATATAAATATTCACACACACTTGTCTCCGGACATACAGGAGCAGTTTGGGAAGAAAGAAGAACAATTCTGAGATCATCAAAACAAAGACTAAACATCTAGACCTCAGTTGGCAAGAAAACAGTGAAGATTGTTGTTGAAGGAACTCTTTAAATGTGAATGTTTACATAGACTACACAGTAGCCGTGATGATGAATGAGGAATATAAGGTATCCATAGTGTACAACCACCAAACCTACCTACAACATGGAAGAGCTGGATAAGACAACGATAGTGAACATATGGCCCTCTGCTGAGACATGACTGATCTGGGCGACTTTAACCGTCCCAAATAAGACTGGGAAAGCTGTTACTCTCGTGGTATACGAAGACAGACGAGATTTTTGGAGTCAGCAATGCAGCACCTCGTGGCCCAAACTGTAAGGAATCTACATTTCTTAGCATCCTCCATAACTTTTCCATGTAGAGAATAGGTAAATCAGCAAGCACTCTAAGGACAAGTTACCTTTGCAGAAGCGGGCCAATTGAAGAAAAAGGATGAGAAGAACTCCTTAGAAATTTAAAGATTTAAGTTCAAGAATACAGTGACCTAACATGTTTATTGGGATGACCCAACAAGCCACGATGGGGTAACTTAAGAAGAAGTGCTGGGATGAGAGTACTCAGAAAGTGACCTGATGCCTCCAACATACCTCAGAAAGTGACCCGATGCCATAACATACCTCAGAAAGTGACCTGATGCCTCCAACATACCTCAGAAAGTGACCTGATGCCTCCAACATACCTCAGAAAGTGACCTGATGCCTCCAACATACCTCAGAAAGTGACCTGATGCCTCCAACATACCTCAGAAAGTGACCTGATGCCTCCAACATACCTCAGAAAGTGACCTGATGCCTCCAACATACCTCAGAAAGTGACCTGATGCCTCCAACATACCTCAGAAAGTGACCCGATGCCTCCAACATACCACAGAAAGTGACTTTAAATTTTATTTGTAAGATATTTATCATTTTGTAACGTCACAATTTCATTATTATTCTTCCTAGGAAGAACGTAAATAATGTTGTCAAGCATACGAAAAAAGCTTGATGAACGTCGTAAGTTTACTCTCAGGCTGGTCTCGGAGATGAAAGGCATGAATTATGAGGACAAACCTTTAGAGATGAAATTTTAACCACTAGAAAAGCAGTAATGTTCAAAATACTGAGAGGTATCAACAAAGGAGACTCTTGAATATGTGAACACAAGTGGAAGCCGCATTTCTTCGTTTAGCAAAAGAAATTGAAGCAAGTCAGATTGACGGAACAAAAAAAAAATCCACATGTCTTTTTGTGAGAGACAGACATGACTGTCAGTAGAGTCCAGTATCGTCTGGTTCACGTTTATAACTCTGGACAGTTTCAAATGATCTTCCTTTCAAGTGTATAAATCGACTTCAAAACTCTTAAGGCTGTTGGTAATTGCTTTGAGATGCTGCTCTTGATATCAGAGATATTAATGTTGCTGGTGTTCTTAAGATGTTATTTTATTTTTTGTTATAATTACTGCATATATCATTAGTTTTTATTAATGCCATTAATAATATTAATATTGGTATTATTAAAGTTAATATTTTTTTAATTATTATTATTATTTTAATAATTATTTATAATGATAATATTATTATTGTTAGCATTAACAGCCAAGAGCAGTAAAAATAACTCACCGTACAGCATCCTGGGCCTCAACTTTAAGCAACGGTATATAGTTGACGGGATCACCATAGCCCGTGCTACATGCACATTTCGTTCTGAGTAGCTAAATCTAAAAACAACAACAACTCACCGTACAGCATCAAATTATTCTGAGAAGCTGGTGGGAAAAAAATATTGTGGGACAGAGAGAAGGAAAATGCCGCAGGGCATGATAAAATAGACCCTAAGAATTTCAAAGCAAATGAAGGAGGACTCATTTCCTCACTAAGAACCGAACCACAATGCCACTCCTCAGCTTGAAAGGCAGTGATTGAAGGCAAAAAGAAAGAGGCACAACAACTTTAAAAGAAATACGGAAAATGCAGTACAAAGGAAAAACCCCACAGCATCTTATGATCTGAAGAAATAATCAACTTGTCATAATACATCACGTAAAATATGATAACTCAGTCTTTTGAGCTCATGCACTTTTGGGCCAAATTCAGTCTAAATAACACAGGTATACGTGTTGTTATCACCGAGAGCAGAACATGTGTGTTTAAATAAACATCTCATACGTTATCATAGAAAATAAGACAAGTACTGTTATCATAGAGTACTCTTAGTTGTTCTCTATGATAACATCACACATGTTATCATAGAGTACATCAGTGTTACCCTCATCAATCTGAATATTAATACGAAACTTAAGCACGTAAATTATCAAACATCGCCGGATTGATTGATGTGACAATTAAGAAACCGTCTCAGATGCCTCTCCCTCTTTCTCTCTCTCTCTCTCTCTCTCTCTCTCTCTCTCTCTCTCTCTCTCTCTCTCTCTCTCTCTCTCTCTCCCTCCTCGTGTCTCATCTCCCTCCTATGCCACTTATATCCTTAATCTGACCCTTAAGTGGCAGCATCAATGCCGTCCGTATTGCAATTTCCCTGATTTATGATCCCTGGGGATTTTCTAACCTTTATTTCCCTCACACTCTGTCGTTGCTTTCAATTATGGTTCTTGAATGGTGTGGAGAAAAGAGGGAAGGTAGGGAGATAGAATTAGGGAGAGAAAGAGAGAGAAAGAAGGAGAGGGAAAGATAGGAAGGAGAATGAGCGAGAGATATTGAGATAGAATGAGGGAAGGTTAGAATTAGAGAAGAAGTATGAGGAGAATGAGAGAGGTAGGATAAATAGAATGATGCAGGGAAAGTGTGAACAAATGGAGATGGAGGAATACAAAATAGAACCGATGGGAGGGAAGAGGAAGATATAGAGAGGAGAAGCAAATGGAAAGAGGAAGGCGATAAGAGAAAGCAAGAGAAAGGAAAGGAAAGAGTTAGGAAAAAGCATGAATAGGAATATTACAAAAAAATAAATTACCGATTTTAAAATATTTATGAAAGAAAAGTATGCAAAAGGAATAGTGGAAACAAAAAACAAAACAAGGAAAGTGAGTAGAGGAAAGAGAGAACAGTAACAAGTAAATTGTAAGTACAGGAATAACATAAAATGCAGAATAAAACATGTGTAACATTTGTCACAAATTATTATCCAAACTCCAGGGCCAGAGGTAAATCAATTATAACCTACCACAATAGTTTTTTTTGTAATTACCACTATGTATAATTATATATATATATATATATATATATATATATATATATATATATATATATATATATATATATATAAAATATATATATATATATATATATATATATATATATATATATATATATATATATATATATATATATATATATATATATATATATATATATGATACATTGGCTGTATTTTTGGTCCTATGACACTGACCATTCCAATTTCAGGATGTTTCTCGTGGGACATTAACTTCAACTTGACGTAACTTGAACATTAACCTGAAGTTGCTTTAGTGACTTCAACTTTAAGTTTTGGAAATTCTGGGTCTTTGTTTTGAGTTTATTTGAGTTTGTTACATGTTTGTGATGTGATTTTATGTGTGTGTTTCATGTGGCATTGTCGTTGAATATTTGTGTTTTTTAGAGTATTTTAACTTTCACTGTCTATCGCTATTGATCTGTTTCTTTGTTTCTCTGTCTGCCTCTCTCTCTCTCTCTCTCTCTCTCTCTCTCTCTCTCTCTCTCTCTCTCTCTCTCTCTCTTTCTCTCTTTCTTCCTCCTTCCTCTCTCTTTCTTCCTCCTTCCTCTCTCTTTTACAATCTCTCTCTGTAAATCATTTTCTCCCACTCAGAACATCTCAGAGTACGAGCGCGAGTACAACCAACAGCGGCGCTCTGAGTACTCAAGATTCCATGGCTATACCTACGACGGAGTGTGGGCCATGGCCTTGGCTATACAAGCCGTCGGCCACAAGCTACATCGCCTTAATCACCATAACAAGACCAATATCACCGTTCAGGACTTCAGGTGAGAGGGGAGGGGAAGTAGTGGTGGTGCTGTGTAGGTACCTAGGTTACAGGGTGAGAGCTACGCTCGTGGTGTCCCGTCTTCCCAGGACTCTTTGTCGTGTGAGGCTTTGAAACTACTGATGGTTTTGGCCTCCGCCACCGTTTCACTTTGCTTGTTCCAACAGTCTATCACTCTGAGTGTGTGTGAGTGTGTGTGTGTGTGTGTGTGTGTGTGTGTGTGTGTGTGTGTGTGTGTGTGTGTGTGTGTGTGTGTGTGTGTGTGTGAACTCACCTAATTGTGTTTGTGTAGGTTTTAGCTTCCTGGTCCCATCTTTTTTAACCTTCAATAGACATGTTCCCGAGCCCTTTGATCGCTTTCACGATAAATTTTTAGTCCGTGTATATTCTGTATTGCCCAATTCCCTTCCTAGCTCTATGCTCCTCTTTCAGTATTCTGAGAATGAATATATTTATTCTATCATATACTCCAACAGCATATTTGCCTATTAGTTTCTATTTTTGCTTCATAGATCAAGAGTAGGTTGTATTTTATCCGAATACATTTAAATGCCTGTGTCATGTGTCACTAAATGTCTCCAAAATAGCGAAATCAAAAACCCATAATATCACTATTATATAAAAGGAAAAAGATGGTTTTTTTATTACACAACTTTTCAGTGTGTTCAATCAATATACACGACAAAGGCCTTAAAAGAAAAAAGTATTTTATTTTCCTGAAATGATTACTTGTTGATTGTCAAACAAATCATTTTAAAAACATCACTATTACCTTTATCACACCTGTTCCAACTTAAAGATACATTACCTGGTAATAAATTAAAAAAAAAAACGACTCACATGTTCAGTCTGCGCTCATTTGAAGAGCAAAATAAAAAACTTTTGATAGCGTTTCCAATGAAAGCCGAATTTTGAAAACTACAGAACATAGGCGGAGTAACTGGTAAACTATTACAATGGATGAGAGAGTTCGTGTTTGAAGGAAACTGGGGAACAATGAAATGAAAATATTTGAAGTTTTTCAAATATTTGGTGGAAAATTATAAGTGCAAAGTCCACTGAACTAGTGCACTTTAGTGGACTTTTAGTGGAAGGTGGACTTAAATACTCAATAATTTCAAATAATGGAGGCACATGTGAGTACATTCTGGTTAGTTCACACCCACATACAAACATATATTCACACAGCAAAGAATTTAGAAAAATCTTTCCTAACAAAAAAAGCACTTATTAATAACTATTTCATGACTGAAAGTCATTCTCAACTATAAGGTCTGAATGCAACAATGGGAACGCATTAAAAATCAAAATTACTTGCTGAAAAAATTGGATTTAGTTGAAAAACACATTGTGATCATTGCTCTGTGAACAGCAGACACTGAGACTGAACATATAGAACTGAACATTTGAGGCCTACACAGCCCATTAGAGAAAGTCAGAACTAACCAATAACGTTAAAACAAAGGAACAGTTTCCTATGCTTATACACATCAAATAATTATGCGTATAATGCATACACGTAATTATATGATGTGTATGTTTATTCACACATACACATAATGCAATTACAGCATCTATATGAGGCTGAGAGAGATGCTGTGGAGATGTCAAGGCTGGGGATAACACCTCCTGGTATGATAACCAAACATCAGAAGATGGACCGAAACGCCAACGTTTCGGTCCATATTATATATATATATATATATATATATATATATATATATATATATATATATATATATTATATATATTATATATATATTATATATATATATATATATATATATATATATATATATATATATATATATATATATATATATATATATATATATATATATATAAGGGGTTCAGGATGGAAGTACACGAGTCGATTGGGCTGACGTTTAGGAACTTCCCCACCATTTCCCCCCCCCCCCCATCTCCCCATCTCCAGCACAAACAGTTACGTACAACCTAGAGAGCACGTACCTCACCTCCATACCCCCCAACCCCCCCCTCCCCCCCCCCCCCTACATCACCTTCGAACACCCCCCCCCCCACCTCTCCCCCTCCCCTCGAATCACCCCCCCCACACCCACCCTCACACTCATACATAAACATACACACAACCGCCCCCCCTCCCCCAACATATATACCAAGACATACATACCCATAATATACACGTGTGGCCATGGTTGAAGCGGCCCACTCTGGCCCATGTGGTCCCCCTTAGCTCGGCTATTTCTATGTAAAGTTCCGCCATTATTTTTAGGATATACATGGCCGACGTCTCCTCAGGGGCCAAAATGGCTACCCTGGAGGCCATTTTGAAGAATAAGTTTTTTGTCCTCAAGGATATGGATAACGAAGAGCGGAGGAGAAGCAGGTGAAGGGAAGAGATGGAAGGAAAGATAGGAACAAGGAGCAAGGAGTGAGACAGAGAGGGGGGGGGAAGAAGAGAAAGGGAAGGAGAAGGAAAATAAAAGATGAAGGGGGAGGAATGGAGTAAGGAGACTCTTGGAAAGAGAAAAAGAGATAATGTGAAGAAGAGAAATGGATAAATTAATAATTAATTTCCCCAACCTCTTTCTCTCCCTCTGTCTCTCTCTCTCTCTCTCTCTCTCTCTCTCTCTCTCTCTCTCTCTCTCTCTCTCTCTCTCTCTCTCTCTCTCTCTCTTTCACTTACTTGCTTGGACGGAGGAAATGTAAAATGAATTATGAGGAGTAAGATTCAAATTTCTAAGAATGCTATATATCCTATGACTCAACCCCCCCCCCTTCTAGAACCCCACCCCACCCCTCTAAAAACCCCCAAGCCCCCCACCCTCCCCCATCCCCCCTTCAGCACCTCCACTAGCACCCAACCCCGTCAACCCCCTTCCTCATCCTGATGGGTAGCGAATTATATCACTAATAATGAATGACTGCGAATAATACATGAATGTACTCTAAGTGAAGAGTGACCGTGAATAACAAATGACTATAAATGGCAAATTAAGGGAGGGAAAAAAATTACCATGAATATTCGATGACTGTGAATGGCATGGCGACTGTGAATGACAGACTACTGTGAACAATACAGGAAATATGAATGACAGATGACTGTGAATAGCAAATAACCGTGAATGTAATTAAAAAATAATAAACTAAAATAATAATAAAATCAATACTAATTGAAATTAAAATAATATTAATAATAAAAATAATAATATGAGCAATAACATTCAAACCTTGCATGACTTCCTTATTTAACCTGTTAATAGTAATATATATCCAGAGTCCAAGTCCTGTGTTCTGGTCTTAAGAAATATATTTGTTCATAGCAGTTGCAATGTTTGAAGTTTTGGTAATATTCTCCCATTGTAATTGCTGAGTCTAATTGACCCATGGGATCAGGGGTAATCCTCTAGGACCTCTGGGGTGCCCCCCATAACTCACGAATTTCAGGTTCTGGGTGTACCCTGTGGACCCCAGACATTGTATGTTAAAATGTTTACATTTGAGTATAATGAACTTTAAAATGTAATATATTCTTGTTGATAGTAAGGATATACAGTGAGTGTGCGTGTTCTTTGGGAGCCCTGGAGGCTCAGAGGTCTTTATCAGTGATGTTATAACGAAGAACATTGTGTATTGAAGATGGGAATTATGTTCTTAACTCGAGAACACTGGGCTCCTTAGCTAGTAATAATAATAACATTTAAGTTAATATTAAAATAAAACATTTAAAAGCTAATTCTTATAAATGATAAAATCAACAATATAAAAAATTAATGTGTACAGATCAATTATATCAAAATTAATTCTTTCGGTTTTTCTTCTCTTCAGCTATCGTAATCCGGTTTGGGAAGAGTTGTTCACCAGAGCCCTATCAGAGGTCAAGTTCGATGGGGTCACGGTAAGTCTCTCAAATCACTTTAAAACTTGGGGTCATCGAGACGGCCTCAAGATCAAAGCATGATAATAGGATAATGTTCAAGGACGTTTACATCACGTTCTTCCCTGTCAAGTTCAGTCTCGGATCGTTTTTGAGTGAAAAAAAAAACACTGCTGAGATTCGATCTGAACTTTTTTGATCATGTGAGCTGTTATTGGGAGGTAAGGGAGAGTTATGAAAATATTAATAGGGCATACCTGAAGGTTTAAAATCCTAAATATAATGGGCACTCTTTAGGCTTTGTGGGCAGAACAGAAAATTGGCCTGTTTAACAGATCTTTAATTTAAACAACGTCAGCTATAACTCCGTTATATCATTCACAATTTTCAGGGAAATTAACAGGAAATATGATTCAAGTCATAGAAGATATACTGATATAATATATAAGACGTGATATTTTCAGCCTTATACCAAGCCTTAAGAAATTGTAGGAACTTCGCTCAAACTCAATATCAACCCATCAACCTGTTATGGGTAGTACTTATGGGCAGGATGAGGACGATAGTACATATACCGACGTACAACGCAATTAGAAAGTAAAAATCGGTACTATTGAATTTAGACGAACCGGAAAACGATTTTCTACTTATGTTGCAAAGACAAACTAACCTAACCTAACCTAGCCTAACCTTCTTAGAATTGATACCCGCCCTCTGAGGCCTAATATAGTACATATGTGTACTATACTAGGCCTAAGAATATTTAAGTTTGTTTATTAGCTTCAATTCTCTTCGGATTCTATAAAGTAAATAGTACACAATTCTACTATCTAATTGCTTAGCATGTAAATATTTGTACTATGGTGCACATAGTTACAAAAAGTACTATCTAAACAAGAGGATGGGTTGCTCAATACATATGTACAGGCTGTCTGTCCCCCGACACAACGAAATATTTAACGAAGTCATTTAATCCTCTCTTGAGTAGCAGAAAACGAAGTGGTCTTCCACACACCTCCTCCCCCAATTTTTCAACTAATGGGGAAATGGGGGGGGGGGCATTTTCCAGCTAATCAACGGTAGCCAAGCCCATTACCACCTTCCCGTTGATTTCATCTCCTGTTGGCCATCTCCGTTGACCTAGTCATACTGAGAGCGTTTATAGGCCCCCACCTTGTTGACCAATCAAACTCTCCGAGTACCTGTCTGTTTACCCGCTAACCTGGCTATTTGACCTGTCCTGCTTCTGTCTATTTGACGGGTAATGCGAGGAGGCTGAGACACGGAGCGTCCTGTCAACACAAACAGGATGATGAGGCTTGAGTGATGGATGATATACGACTGACGTTGGATTTTGAGCTCTCAGAAGAGGGGTATTATGCACATGGATGAAAAGGATTCGGATGCTGACTGGATGACGAAAGTGGAGGCTATATATCGGGTAATAAAAGGATTGGGGGGGGGGGGAATAGAGAGTTATTTCCAAATTAGGATGATCCTTACGGATGATTGAAGCGTAGTGGATGATAACTGTATTACGTTTTTTTGGAACTGGATAGATTTGTAGATGACAGGAAGGAAAATACAATTATTCCATTTTTTCTAATGTTGTCAATTCCCCCCCCCCCCCCTCCAAAAAAAAAAACATTCAAGTCTACGTCTAATTCCCTAGAAATTTTGGTAGGAATTTAATTAAAAAGTGGTTATCAGTAAAGTATTTGATAATTTGTTTAGGAAAAAAAAAGATAACTGTAGCCAAAATATGCAGCAAATTTAGCAGAGCAGAAAATAATCGGGTTAGTGAGGCCTTCTGACCTTTTGATCTCAACTATGATATTGACTTTAGTTGTTGACCTTTGACCTTCAATAGCTTGAATTCGCGATTACTCCCTCGTCACAGTATGCCGGAAGAACCCAAGGTTCGCATCCCGGTACGATACATATGACTATAATCAATATGTAACCACAGCTTCTGGGACTAAGCCGACGTGAACAACCCCGGGCCAATTAGTTCTTAATTACTTAATATAACCTTTGATCCATTAAGCTTAAAATTACTACCTAAATAGGCGAAGATGAACAGATAATTAATAAAAAAGATTACAAAGATTTGCTGGTTTGCTTTCTATAGTTATGGAGACAAGCGTTCGTGAGTAGGAATATATCCCAATCATTTAGCCAATCATAAACAGGAAAATAATCGCCTACCAATCAGAAACAAGAGGAAAATCCCCCAAGCCGCTCGTTAACAAGAGGAATAACGACAGGGATCAGCAGTTATCAGCGAGTTGCACAAAAAGACGCTAATTACTGGAGCTGTCAATAATGAGGCTAATTAGGGGGCTCGGCCCCCCCATTGTTAAGCCCCCCCTGAAGCTAAGAAAATTATATATATATATATATATATATATATATATATATATATATATATATATATATATATATATATATATATATATATATATATATATATATATATATATTTCTGACTTTGGTAATGTATGCATGTTAGGTTCATACTACTTAATATGTGTTATCTAGAGTCTTATACATGCATAGATGTTATCTTACTGCTATTTAATATATAGCTGTTATCTTACGACTATCTAATAAACGAGTGATTTTTAAATAAGTACCATAACACTCACTAACGAAATAATAGGAAAATGACGACATTCCGGAACGAGAAGCGTGTCAGAACGAACAGAAATGTTGACACTTTCCACTGAATGTGTGTGTGTTGAGCTGCTCTCTTGCAGATCTCTGCTTTCTGTCTCTTCAAAGATCAAGTTTTGGACGTCTTGCAATAATATTTTGTTTTATGTGCTCTCTCTCTCTCTCTCTCTCTCTCTCTCTCTCTCTCTCTCTCTCTCTCTCTCTCTCTCTCTCTCTCTCTCTCTCTCTTTTATCTTCCTAACTTTCTCTGTTCCTTGTATTTCATCTCCCACTCTCCCTCCCTGTTTTCCTTCCTTACTGTTGCCTTACACGCACACATAAGTAATTTATCATAAAAGTGAGATCACAAAGGGGAACTAATTTGCCTAATACACATATGCGTGACCTCCCCTACCGGCGAACCCCAACCCCCCCTCTCCCCTTGGAACTTGATGTTTGTCCTATGGTTCAAGTCCCAGCCATTGGGAACTTGTACCCTAACTATATGAACTATAGCTTGCTTGCTTGGCCTATTGCCCAAGTTTTGTACTATGGGGAAACTTGTTTGCCTACTCGAGTTGAAATCCGGCTTCTGTGCGTGGCTTTCTCAAGGGACCACGGATTAATCTAAACTTTTTGAGGTTATGTGTGAGAAGCGATTTCTCTTTGGCTGCCTGGGGTGGCAATCCGGAGATTCGCTCCTGGAAGGGGATTTTTTTTTTTTAGCGTATATTCTAAGTTATAATCCTGGACGCCTGAGATTGCAGTTGAACAGGGATTTCTTGCAAAATACAACTGGGTGTTTCAGAGATTCTGTTTTTGGGCAAGGGATTTATGTATTGGGATTTTTCGGGTTATTCCTAGAATTGCCTTCAACAATTCAATTGAAATAGGATATATTTATCGATTATACAGCATTTCTGGATGTGTATAATTTCCTGTTATGATATTATTTTATGGTGGAGAATATTTTGTGAGAAATCGTATGAGATTATAATTGTTCTTTAAACTTATTACAATAAATAATTCAAAGAATAAGGGAGTATTTTTTAATTGTAAGGTATTATTTGTTCATGTCCTTGTTTGCCTGTTCTATGTGTCTGTGTGTCCCATCTCTTTATTATTTTCTAATATTTAGTTTTTATTTTTATTGCTTAATAAAGTAAACTTAACACTTCAGCTTTACTTCACCCATTTCACTCTCACCCCTCACTCTTTCTCCGTGAGGGGTGAGGGTTCACTCTCTCTCTCTCTCTCTCTCTCTCTCTCTCTCTCTCTCTCTCTCTCTCTCTCTCTCTCTCTCTCTCTCTCTCTCTCTCTCTCCTGCCCCGGTGACACCAACAGAGTACAAACGACAGCTAGAGATGACTTAAGGGAACAGAGTCAAAATATAGAGGCAGCATTCCGGTCACTCATCTCTCAGATGGTTTCCACAAGTCGAAGAGGTAAAAGAAAAGAGATTTGGAAGAGGGTGGAAAAGTGGGAAAGAGAGGTGTATGAGAGGAGTGATGTAAGAGAAAGGGAAGGACGACGTAATGAAATTGGTTGGAAGAAGGAGGCAAGAAAGAGGGAGGAACGAAGTGCAAAGATGGGGAAAGGGATAGAGCGTGCAAAGAGAAGAGAAAGCACGAGGAAATAAATGGAAGGATGGAGTTAGGAAGAAAAGAAGAGGAAAGGAGGAGTATGAAGAGCGTAGAAAGGGAGGAGGGAAATAGAGGGATAACAATGTACAACTCTCCATAACAATTTTTTATAAAGCATTTGGCTGCAACATTTTTCACATCTTGTGAAAAACAGATCTTCGTGAAATTCATTCATAATGAAATAATAAAAAATTACGTGAGTGGTACGTGATACGTGAGTGTATACCATAGCCTTTCATGGTTCGGTTATTCATATAGTTTCAGATGAGTATACAGATGAGATATTTAAATATATGAATAGTATACAGGTAGATATTCAAATAGATGAGCTGCTGAAGATGTTCATCAACTCATTTAAGCTCACATAGCATTCCTTTACGCCCGACGGTATCAACTGTTCCATTTTCATCCAAGGTTAAGTGTATTTTCCCACAGACACGAGTCCTATTCCACTTTCAAGTCAACTGAAGAAACAGTTCTGATATGTTTCTTCTATCCCTAAAACCTTTAAATGACTATCTAAAACAGTTCCTCTATTTCTAAATCCAAATTGCTTGTTAGCAGGTTCTGTTTTTCCAGGTGGTTTTTTAGTCTTTCAATAAATATTTTCTGTCAAAGTTCTTTTGGAAATGTGAGAGCAACGATAGAGGTTTGTATTATCTATTCTTGCATCTTCCATTTATCTCTCTGGAAAGCCACAACTCGGGTTTTCTTTAAGTTGCAAAGTTTGTTGATAAATTCAGGCTGTGAAATGCTCTGCAATGTCGGGGGTTGCAAGTGAGTGTGCACCTCTTATAATTCTTAATGTAGAGGCTATTATAGAGGCTAAATCTTAATAATGTAGAGGGCTAATATAGAGGCTAAATCTTATTAATGTAGAGGGCTAATACAGCCTGGTCCGTGGTAACATAAGATGGTTCCTACTTAATCGTCTCTGACATTACAGATAGACAATCGAAAATCCCAGAATGAAGGGAACACTGGGGATGGAGCGGTCTGGCACTAACTGATGCGTGCGTAGTGGGGGAGCGGGGAATTAGACCTAATCCGTCGGTGGTTTCAGAGCCATTAGATCTCGTGAGTGGTAGCTACAGAGCTATTCGATCTCCTAAGTGTTGGTATAGAGCCATCAGGTCTCCTAAATAGCGGATACAGAGTCAATACATCTCCTGAAGGCCGGCATAGAGTCAAGACGTCTCCTGAGGGCCGGCATAGAGTCAAAGAGTCCTTCTCACTGCTGCTGCCTTCTCATTATGTGCTACTGACCCGATCATTTGTTTCCTAAGTCTTCATGACATTATGCTATAGCCCGTAATTTTACGTGTATTTCCCACGGGAACTTAAACTGTCACGGAGGATTTTTCCTCCATAGGTCGACTGCAGCCCTACGATGACACCTAAATTCGGACATTACCTGGTTCACTTTCGAACAGTCAAACAGGTTCAACCAGTTGCATTGTGTTATAGATAATCGTTTCAGATTGCATATTTAGTATATGTCAGAATGTCATCATTATTCTCATTGTAAAGGGAGTTATACACTGTCCCTGGCTATCTTGGGGATTCAGATAATACTTAATAAGTGTTGAAAACTAGGAAATACTGCTAACTATTCAGATGGGTAGATTAGTGAGTTAAAAATTGATCTAGAGTAGGGTTGGAAAAGTCAAGGCTTGAATGCTGTTAGTTCAGGTGAGATGGGAGGAGTAATTGGGTATTCATGATCATAGATTATGATCATAATGATAATAATCTATGTTTACATTATATATATATATATATATATATATATATATATATATATATATATATATATATATATATATATATATATATATATATATATATATATAGACTGTGTGAATAGTTAGGCCAAGGCTAGGTGAAGTAAGGTGTCATATTTCTGCTGGCAATGATTTGTATTTTAGCACGTGAATGAAGGATTTAGTGAGGAGTGATTCGAGCACAGGAAAAAAAAAAGCAAGACACTATTCAAGAAAAGTTCGAACATAAACATTTGTGAGTCACGAGCCAAAGGTCTTATCATTAACAGGGATTAACAGCATTAACAAACAGAAGTTATGAAGGTAGTTACTGGAGGCGCGTTGAACAGGCAGACGGTACCAACCTCAACAGCCCACTTAACCTATTGAGTCCGATGCATGGAAAACGTGACTTTTCACAGTAGGTTGCATTTGTTGAGTTGCTTAACATGACGTAGCAAAATGCGAGATATTAGCTGAGATGACGGGTTGGAGAATGAGTAATTTTGCTGGATTTGAACCCATGGCAGGGAGGATCGAATGGGCACTGAACCATTACTGTTCGTCCCTGTTCACACAGAAGTAGCGAAGTTTGGCAATAACGAGCGTTTAGTGGGTGTATCGAAAGCATTAGTAACGCAACTTGTTACATAGAGAACTACAGCAGCGCCACATGGCTTTATCAACGACTAAGTTATTGCTATTTTGCCAAATATAGAAATAACATAGAAACATTTCTGTTTTCTAATTTCAAACATTGAAATACCACCAAGAACCTATATTAAACGATAAGGTAAAATCATTTAATGTTTTTTTGGTCAATACGAAGCTCTAAATTAGTGTTATTTGGTAAGTTCATGCGCAAACTAAAAAAAAAATAATTGAAATTTTTAATTTCAATTTTTTTTGGCAATTAATGGCAATTAATTAATGGCAATGGCAATTAAAAATTGACAAGATTTCTGTAATGACAGTAATATCTATGGGCCAGAGAGCCGTTACTATAGACCTGCTTCAGCTGCACCTTACCAACTGTTAATCAGATAATCCGCGTGAGAAACTTTTTTGGGAAACCCCGATAAATCAAATTTCCAAGTTCCGTCACAGATATGACTTCACGTGTAAGGTAAATTTAAAATGTTCCGAGACTCTTTCGTATAATTTGAAAGTCAACTATAAATATATGTAGGTGTTCCCGTCAATAGTATAACTATGCTGTTATTATATAAAGTCTTTGTTTTATATAGGAA
>NC_091164.1:8912656-8927656 GCF_040958095.1 Procambarus clarkii
AGTTTCTCCAAAGTCTTGAATATATTTAATAGATCTATTATATATATTCTATTCTTGTTTGAAGTCTATTCTTGTTTGAAGGATTGATTTTTAAGATCTTTCTGTTTTGCTCTTAAATTTTCTGATTTTATTCTTAAACTTTAATTCCAATTTCTGTTATTTTTTCTTCGTCAGTTAAATGTTGTTTTAAGTCAGCAATCGATTATTGTATTCCAAGTTCGATCTATACCATGTTGTAGCAGATTCTAAGTTTGATGTATAAAATGTATATCACGCTCCAAGTTCGATCTATTCAATGTACAGTGTCTTCTAACTTTGATCTATGCAATCCTGGAGAGTTTAAAAAGTTCAGCCAATGTAATATATAGTGCGCTCCAAGTTCGAACGATACAGTGTTATGAAGAAACAGTGTTTATGGTGTTATATAACAATCCGTCCTCGTCTCAAGTCCATTACATCCAGCGGTCGACCCCACAGTCACATTCATAAAATTTTACATGCTGTTCATTCAAAACAGGAACTTTCTAAAATGCAAATTAATATTTATAATATATTAGCTTATTGTGTATATATAGGCATAGATTAGGTTAGGTGTTTAGGTTCTGTTGGCGATGAACTATTCTCGCTATAAACCATTCTCGCAAAGAACCATTCTCGCTATAAACCATTCTCGCTATGAACTATACTCGCTATGAACTATTCTCGCTATGAACCATTCTCGCTATAAACCATTCTCGCTATGAACTATACTCGCTATGAACCATTCTCGCTATAAACCATTCTTGCTATGAACTATTCTCGCTATGAACCATTCTCGCTATAAACCATTCTTGCTATGAACTATTCTCGCTATAAACCATTCTTGCTATGAACAATTCTTACTATGAACAATTCTTGCTATGAACCATTCTCGCTATAAAGTCTTCTCCCTATAACAAATTTCTCAGACATGTGAACAAATAGACAGTCAAGTAGGCAGACAGGCGGGCAGGTAGACAGACAGGCAGAAAGATAGACAGGAAAGCAAGCGGTAGGAGGAACAAACTAACTTACTACGGAATATAACTATCACTAACCATGATTCCATCTTCATTTTTGACGCAAATTGCACAATAATTCCCGGCCAATTACCTGCGCAGGTTCACCGGCAGACATGATAGTTAGTGAGTGCCGCAGGCAGACAATAGTTGATTTGCTGACCAATACTCACACGCACGCACGCCCCCTTCTACCTCCTACACACACACACAGACAATAGGTTGAGAGTCAGTACATTAGACAACGAAGGGTTAGAAAGGCGGGGTCCAAGAGTTAACAGATCGGTCTTGCAGGCACAAAAACAGTAACTACACACAAACACACACACACACAGCAACTAACCCCCACTCCGATACACAAACACACAACCATTACAACCACAACCCCAGCACAACCTCACCTCAACCAGCCCCCAGAGTCACCACCAACAAGCTTCCCCCCACACCACCACTACCCCTACAAAAACCACAATTACCATTACCATTACAGAAGGGGTAACAGGCAGAAGCTGCAGGCATATTGTCCCCCTTAACTCTGTGTTTCATCACCACCCGCTGTAATTGGCTGTGTTGGCTGTTGTATTGGTTTCTCCTATTTTACACCCGCGCGAGGGGAGAGAGAAAGAGAGAAAGAGAGAGAGAGAGAGAGAGAGAGAGAGAGAGAGAGAGAGAGAGAGAGAGAGAGAGAGAGAGAGAGAGAGAGAGAGAGAGAGAGAGAGAGAGAGAGAGAGAAATAGAGAGAGATTGGTCGCGTGACTCAAGGAGAACGGGAAGACGGAATGGATAGAGGAGATAAGTGCCAAAAGAGGGGAGGGAAGAGAGAGATAAGTAAAGAGAGGAATGGAGAAGAGGGGGAAAGGAGATATAAGCGATGAAGCCAAAGAAGATGAGGGAAGATGAGATAGGAGACGAGACTGTGAGTGGAACAGAGAAAGGGAGAGTAAGAATGTCAGTGTTACCACAGGAATTGAAAGAAGAGGAGAGACTAGCATAAAGAGATGGCATAATGGGGAAATCAGTAACGATCGCGAAGGGGAAATCGGAGGAAAGGGGAAAAGAATAGGCCAGAGACTGAAGGGAAGACAGAAAGGGAAAAGATCCCCAATTTTCTTTACCTGTTTACCCTACTCTTCCTCTGGTTCTCTACTCTCTCTCTTTCTACCCTCCGCTCTATCGCAACTCTCTCCCCTCGTCTCTTCGCTTTCCGCAGCTCTGTTCTTCTCCCCCTTCCTGTTCTCCTTGTTTATTAACCGTTCTCTTTACCTTCTTCACTGATCCATTGTTTGTCGCCCTATTCTACCCTCGACTCTAAGGCACTTAGTTTGCTGAACTGAGAGGAAAAACGAAGCAAAAGTTCGAATACACAAACTCACTCTCTCTCTCTCTCTCTCTCTCTCTCTCTCTCTCTCTCTCTCTCTCTCTCTCTCTCTCTCTCTCTCTCTCTCTGTGTGTCTTCTCTCTCTGCCTCACCTTTCCTATCCATTTTTTTGGTCTTCCCCTATCCTTCCCCCTCTCCTCTTCCCCTCCCATTTCCTCTCACCTTCTCTCCTCCTTCCTTCTCCTGCCTCTCTCAGCCACACACTGCAGTCCAAAGACCATCGCCAATATAAATATGAAATATTCCCGTGGGTGAACGGAGTCCGTCCGATAGTCTGTCTCTGTTGGAGTTGCTAGTTTTTCCTTCTTTGTGGTGAGAGGAAGTGTAGATTGCTCTCTTCCCCTCTGTTGGGGCACGAGAGAGAGGGGTATTGTGCCCCTTCTCCTCTGTTGGGGCACAAGTGGAGTATGCCTTCTCCTTTTTCACTCTCTACATCCTACGAGTGATTTTACTTTGAGGTTTATGGGTTTCTATGACTTTCGTTTTGAGTCTCTTGCATCTAGTGATTGCAAGCAGAAAAGAAGGGAGATACTGAGGGAAAAAAGAAGAGAGGTAAGAGGGAGGAAGGTAGAGAGAGAGAGAGAGAGAGAGAGAGAGAGAGAGAGAGAGAGAGAGAGAGAGAGAGAGAGAGAGAGAGAGAGAGAGAGAGAGAGAGAGAGAGAGAGAGAGAGTTGGAAAGATTGCCTAATATATCTAGCTTCCACATCTAAGAACTCTTGTTTCATTTGTCTTTAACAATCAATCTTCAACTATGTCGATACCTTTCGGTGCCTTTCGATACCCATATTATATATATATATATATATATATATATATATATATATATATATATATATATATATATATATATATATATATATATATATACTCTACTTTCAACTTAGCAGTTTCCACTACTTTGAATAATCTTAAGTTCAACATACAACTTGTATATGCACTTACAATAAACATCCAACATTTTTGACAAAAATATCTTACGAAATTTTGCAGACTTTTGAAATAAAGACATAAATACATTTTTGATATTAATCTTTCACATGTAATTAATTTTTTTTATGATGATCTAATTCCATGGATTTTATTCTCCCTGTGTCATGAAAAGGAAGACAAATATTTGCGACCCCCTTCTCATTTAATTCATTATCTAGCGCGAAAACATGTCATTTGGGTCTAATAAGCGGAATCTATTATTCATTCCTACTGTATCAAAATTCATTGTTTACTTGGCAACTCAGGCTAAGTATGATGTTAAATGTCGCCATCTAGAAAGATTCTGGTGACAGTAGCATCACCGTCGTGGAGCTGGGAGAGAAAATAATGCATGTTTGAGTATGAATATATGCATGTACGTATGCATGAAATTACATATGTCTGTGTTTGAATATACGTATGCACGAATGTTTGTATGTATAGATGGAAGTATGTCTGTATGTATAGTTCGAAGTATACTTGTATAAGTATATTACATTCTGGCAGTCCAGTTTACTGTTTCTATGTCATATTCTCTCTTTGACTTTCTCCTCTAGTTCCAGTCTTTACGACTGATTTAATCTGCTCACAAGTCTCCCTTTCCCTCTGTTCTCTGCTTGATTGATTGCCCTTATCAATTCTGAATTTGAGCTCCTGTTTGATCTTTAGTTTGCTTAACTATATTTCATATTTATGTGCATGCCGCCATATCTAATTGGCAATTTCGTGCTAAAGCTAGCTGGTAGTTTCTTGGTATGGCTAATTGGTAGTTTCTTGGTAAGGCTAATTAGTAGTTTATTGGTATGGGTAATTGGTACTTTCCTGCTGTATCAAGCTGGGATTATCGTTCTATGGCTAATTGGTAGTTTCTAGGTGTTTATGGTTATTTCTGTCTATATGATTCTGTCTAAATTGTCTTTTGCTGTAATATGAGTTACCTTCTATTTGTCGACTTGTATCACTGTCTGTTTGTCTGGGTCAATTTCTTTCTCACTCTGTCTGTATCTCACAATATCTATCTGGGTGTTTAAATGTCTATCTATGTATGTTTCTATGTGGATCTGTGTCCGCGCCGCCAAGCATTGATTCAACACTAAATAGTGACTGCAGTGACCTTCTCGCCAGCTGTGGAGGGGGGGGGGAAGGTCAAAGGTCACTTGGCTACTTAATTATTTAATGTTCGGCGCTTTCAGGGGTGATAGTTAGTTGCGCATGTTTGGACAACAATGTAGTTCGTTAGAGCTTCTGCCCTGTGTACTTTGTCCAGTTGATGTGGCTGGCGTCGTTTGTGTGGATGCAGTGGTTGATGTGGTTGAAGTGACTGGAGTGGTTAGTGTGGCTAAATTGGTTGGTCTGTCTGGTGTGATTGGTGAAGCTGTAATTGGTTGATGTAATTGGCGTGATGGAGTGGTTGTTGTTCCTTGAAGAGGTTTGCATAGTTGGGTGTTCCGGGAAGTTGACAGATACAGTAACGAGAGGTTCCTCAAGTATAAGTATTGTAAAATATCAATAATTTTCAATTTACACTGGTTTCTACGTTATATATTGCCAGGAGTTTATGTCAATTTTATTTTACATAAAGTGAAAACTTGTAGACCTTGCGACCTCCATAACTGAAGGAATTTATACCAAATTTTGCAAGGGATTATGAACTAAACCAGAGCGTCGTAGTTTTACGTAACAAAGTCTTGAATAAGACAACATAAAACTAACTCATCTTCCAATATGACAACATAAAACTAACTCATCTTCTAATATTACAAGATAAAACAACTCATCCTCCAATAAGACCACATAAAAACAACTCATCCTCCACTAAGACTACATAAAAACGACTCATCCTCCCATAAGACCACATAAAAACAACTCATCCTCAAATAAGACCACATAAAAACAACTCTTCCTCCAATAAGACCACATAAAAACAACTCATCCTCCAATAAGAGCACATAAAAACAACTCATCCTTCAATAAGCCAACATAAAATAGTTTATCCTCCAATTGGACATAATACAGCCAAGTATTACGAGGGATTTGTGGGGATTTGTGAGGAATGTGAGAGAGAGAGTTGCTGGATTCCTCAAAATATATTATTTTTGATACCTACCGAGCATTAACAGAAGAGTTAGTAACTCCATACTAACAGAAACAGATGTGATTTACACTGTATCAGTATTATGCATTAACAGTAACGGGTGTACAAATCCACAACGGTCGATATCTGGGTTCAAGGGTTACTAACCCTTGTGGATTTGCTCATTTGATACATCACGTTATTGTGATTTCTGTGTATAGTGTAGTGACGGGTGTATTTACAATACATCCGTTTTTCCCGTTAACATAAACTGTTGTACATACAGTGCATTTTTTGTTTCATTTTTCACTGCCATGGCTAGTTTACACTCCAAAAAGCAATTATTATCATTCATTTCATCAGTTGTAACTCCTGATGCCAACGGATATACGCACAATTCATTATTTTTTACGCAAACAAAAGTTGGTATATACACAGCACTGCATATTAACACAGTAACAAACATCGGGTGAATTCACTGCTATGCATCCGAGAATTATCATTCGTCTCCCTGGAATATATGGGACCAATAAAGGCAGGATGAATTCCAGGTGCGTAATAACATTTCCAATAAAATGGGAATTTGGGCGAGCACCTTGGAGTTCAATAAAGATGTTTGCCTCGAGAAATGTTCTGAGTATTAGTGACTTTACTAAATTTTTATTGCATAATTAATGTTCCCCAGTATCATGTTTCAAATGTATTTTATGTAAATAAAATTGATTTTGAAAAATTTCCGAAATACGCCGGAATAATAGCTTACAATCCTGTAAGCTATTTAGGATTTCAATGTCCCATTAGGATGGGAAAGTGGGTATGATATTGGGTTTTGAGACATGATCATATCCGAATGAAAGATCATGACATGGGTAAAGGATCATGTCAGGGACGAAAGATCATGTTATGAACGAAGCATCATGTCATTCTCTGACATGACTATAATCATAAACTAGAAGAAAATATTTTATTATTTTATTACATTAATATAATTTAGTTTTTTCCAAAATATAAAGAAAAAAAACACACTCATAGACTGGTTAATGAGGGAAAGTTGTGTCATCGGGTTTAAAACCTTCATTAAAACGCCTTTTACAAAATTGTAAATTAAAACATGTATCCTATTTGATGCAGTAAGTCGTAACCTCATGAAATATATATTATTTAAAATGTACAGTTAATTAAGACTTTTGAGTTAAGTATTCACTCTTTTCCAGTAAAGGTTTCCAGTACTTTATGGCACTTTACAACTTAACACTTAACACTTAACAACTTAATCTCGTAAATAATAATCTTGCAAATGAATTGCAACTAACAAAATATTCCTCAATAAATGATATGAATCTCTGCATTATTACAAATAAATTAAATAAACGCGCTGTTTTAACTTGTAAACTTCATAGTACATTTTATACGCGACACAAAAAAGTACATGTAATATTAACTTGAATATTATACTTTTTATTTAAAAAAGTACATATATATATATAAATTTAAGAGTTTTCAGAAAATAATTTCAGCATCCAAAACCTCGTTAACTATGCAATTAAAAACATAAATAGAATGCTTAATTACTATGTTATAACTAGGAAGTAAGGATTTTTCCCAATCTTTATTGTCCTCTCTCTCTCTTTCTCGCTCTCTCGCTTTCGCTCTCTCTCTCGCTGTCTCTCTTAGAAACAGAAACTCTCACCTTTCTGTCTCCTCTATCAGAAGCACTCACTATCTCTCCCTCCAACAAAAGCACTCTGTATTTCTCCCAAAAGAAACAACAACTCTCTATCTCCTGCCAACAGAATACTCGCTCTCTAGAATCATATTGACTATGTCCCCACTAACAGAAGCATTCACTCTTTATCTCCTCCATCAGAAGCACCAACTCTTTTTCTCACCCCCAACAAAAACACTCTCAATCTGCCCCCCAACACCTGCACTCACTCCAAATCTCTTTCTCTGTCTCTCTGTCTCTCTCTCTCTCTCTCTCTCTCTCTCTCTCTCTCTCTCTCTCTCTTTCTCTCTCTCTCTCTCTCTCTCTCTCTCACTCTCTCTCTCTTTCTCCCTCTTCCTCCCAGCAGAAGCACTCAATATCTCTCACCTATTCCATCAGATACATCAAGATGTCCTCGCCGTATCTCAACAACATGATCATCGTGGGTTGCATCTTGACTTACACCTCAGTCATCCTGCTGGGCTTGGACTCGGAGCTGACGAGTGAGACCAGCTTCCCCTACATCTGTACCGCCAGAGCCTGGGTTCTCATGGCTGGCTTCTCCTTGGCCTTCGGTTCCATGTTCTCCAAGACCTGGCGGGTTCATTCCATCTTCACCGATGTTCAGCTCAATAAGAAGGTGAGATGGGGAAGGAAGAGCCCCCTAGTGGTGGATGGGTGGGTCGTTGGATGGGTAGATTTGATGGATGGGTGAGTGGATACGGTGGGATTGATGAGGGGATGAACCAGTGGATGGAGATTGATCGGTGGGGGAATTTATGAATGTCAGTCATTGATTAGGGATAGATGTATGGGTGATTGATGTAGATATATGGATGAACGAGATTGGATATGCGTGGAGTGGAATGGATGGTACTGGATACTGAGAAAAGATGAAAGAATGTATAATATGGAAGATGGTTGGATAGATGGGATAATTAAATAGTGTGGATGAAAGAGTTAATTGATGAGGCATGATACAGTTTCTACTATTTTATGTATTTTTTTCTTAACTGCATGTAATTTACTTATTTATGATTAATATTTAGGAGTGTAAATAATATTTCTATAAAATATTTTGTTTCATCGTCGACAGAGAAGAAATATACTCCCCATTCCATCTCCTACTGTTCCTTTCCACGTCTCTCTACCTCCCAATAACCATCCCCTCTCATACCATTTAGTTTCTTTCTGATGTTCCCTTCCTCTTTCATTCCCCAATACGTTTATTACCAGCATCCCTCATCTGTTGTCTTCCTTTTTCCCTACCTTGTCCTCCCTCCCCTCTCACACCGTTATTTCCCTACGGTCTTCCCCTACATTATGTCCCTTCTCGTTTCCTTTTCTCTGATTTTCTCCCCGCTCACGTCTCCATTATCAACATCCCCCCAACCAATTCCACTCATTCGCTCCCAATTCCATCCTTCCCCTCTCCCAATTCCACCCCTCACTCCTCCCCATTCCGCCCCCTTTGCCCGTCTCAACTACACCGTAAACCTCCTCCCCCTCGAAGGTAACAAGGAGGTAAACTTAGGAATATTTATAGGTTAGAGAACTTGAGGTAGAAGCTTGAGAGGACGGTGTTTACAATGTTTCCAAGGCTGTATGTTTGTCTGTTTTGTTAAGCTCTTTTGTTTTTTTCCTGTATGGAACGACGGAGGAAAGAACTGAAGAAAATAAACATGGAGAGGGGAGAGAGGAGGAAAGGGATGGAAGGAAGGAGAAAGATAGATAGATCTATTCACTATAGCGTTCAGGTGCCTAAATATATATTTATTTAAACATGAATAATAATTAGAGTTGTCATTGAATTACAGGTAACTCATTACAAAAATACTACAGCTGCGACACGGAGTGACAATGTATTTATATTTATATAACATTATGTATTTAACATATCAAAAGTGTATACATATCGAGCATAGATAGCAAAAAAAAGGCACGAACACAAAGGAGAAATGAAAAAAATGTACTTATGTCAAAAAGTAGTTATATGAAAGGAAAACTTTTCTATAGCGACATTGTTTGATGCCGAGAGAGAGAGAGAGAGAGAGAGAGAAAGAGAGAGAGAGAGAGAGAGAGAGAGAGAGAGAGAGAGAGAGAGAGAGAGAGAGAGAGAGAGAAGCGTGGATGAGAAGAGCAACATGTCTTCCCTCAAGCTCTATAAATCATTCACACCGGCGCTGTGCTCACCTTACTAACAGCTTTGTAATGACATGTTTTCACCGGTCTTCCCAACGGTTCCTACTGGTCTACTGTTGCTGCTCCTGCTGCAATTGCTGCTACTGTTGCTTCTCCTGCTGTTACTTTGAATTCTCCTGCTACAGCTGATGCTGTTGCTAGTGCATCTGTTGCAACTACCGCTTCTACTACTCCCCCCCCCCATATAATCCTGCTGTAGAAGCAATATAATTGAGGCAGTTTGGTTTACCTTACCAATCTCTGTACACTGGTGAGTGTAAACCAGCTCGGCTTTGTGTCGGGGGCGACATGTGAGCATTGTTGCTGGCCGCGGTATACCCTCTGCATGCTGCAACACAGCGAATACCTCCTCCTCCTCCTCATTATTGTATCACACCATTTGCCATTTGCAGACAATGCACTACTATCGCGGAGCATTATTGTTCTTGTTACGTGCAGCTGCCGTGCCCTCGTGAGGCACGGCAGCTGCACGTGCAGAGACATATACTTCCTCGAAGTTTATGTTTCTGCTGTAAAAGCTCCAGTTTTCTGATCAACAAACTACCTTCAGCATTAGCTTTTATATGCACGAACTACCTATAGCTTTATATTCTCTTTGTACAAACTACCAAGAACATTAGTTAACTATGTACATGTAACATAAAGTTCCTTGCTGTTGATAGCTGTCTGAGTCGTAAGAAAATAAGTAGAATTAGAACTGTTGAAGGATTGTTGGTTCATACTCGGTCATCCCTATTTATATCCAACCAAACTCAGTTATATATATATATATATATATATATATATTTATATATATATATATATATATATATATATATATATATATATATATATATATATATATATATATATATATATATATATATTTCACACCCCATGTGTGAAATGCATAGTCTTCTTATGGGTATTAATTTAGCTAATAACTGGCTCCATAAACCTACCAACCTATTCCCAGATCAGTATATTCCCGGGTCAACACCTCTAGGGGGGTCATAATTAGCAGCCATGGATGTAACTCATCCGTATCTACGTTTTATTTGCCTGTTAAACCTTTTAGGCGTCTCTGATCATCCGTTTCTCTGGTAATCCAGCATCCATAATGTCGGGAGAATCAGTGTGAAGAGAATCTCATTGAATGGGACGTGTAAGATGGAGGGAGAGAGGGAGGGAGGAGACTAATTCTTACTCTTATCCACAAGATCACCAACAAAATATAATTAAGAATGATAGCTAATAAACAGAAATGGCAAACCCAAATATTCCCACACGTCTTCATAAAGTACTTGCAAACATACTAAAGTACAGGAAGAAAAAGAAGCAGAAAGAGAGAGAGAGAAACAGAAAATATGATAAAAAGAAAAAGACGAATAATTGAAACAGATTTCCCATTCAAACAATACCACCTTTCTGGAAATTTTTCCCCGTTTTGTCTATTGAGTACGGAAGAAAAATCCATTTTCACCCCCTCCCCCCCCCAAACAAAAACAACATCCCCCCCCCCCCCCCTTTTTCTTTACCTCAGCAGTCGTGGATATTCACACCGAGGGCGCTGCTAGCTGATTTGCGTAATTGAAAACGGCACTCGATCCATATCGCGCCTAACTCAATGCGTGTTAAGAGGAGGAATGGGGACGATGGGTGACACATTTACCGGCCCATTTGGCTAATGAAAGCAGATGCGCTTGTCGTGTCTGCTGGCGGGTGTGGGGGCAGACCCTACGACGGGAAGCTCTATACAGATTGTTCGGCGTTCGACTCCTTCTTACCCGACGAGGTGGGGGGCGCATTGAGAAGGGTGAGGGGGGGGGGGGTGGGAAGGGGAGGGTGAAGAGGGTTCTGGCGGAAAAGGGAGTAGGTTACTGTGAGGCGAAAGGGATGGAAATATTTGAAGATGGAGGGACGGGTTTAAGAGGCGATGGATAGAGTGTTTGGAGTGAGAGGAGGTTATAGGAAGAGAAAGGGAGGGGGGGGGAAATATGGTGGAGTGAGGAAATAGGGAGAGAGGTGAAAGGGGGTTAGATAGGGAAAGAAGAAATGATTGTTATATGGTAAGTGGGAGGGAAGATGAGGTGCAGAGAGTGAGAGGGAAGGATGTGATAGGAGAAAAAAGGTGTTTCATAAGGAGCAAAGGGATAGAGGAATAGGCAGAATGAGATGCGAGGTGTTATAAGATCAGAGCGGGGGGAGAGGAGTTTGTAGAGAAATGAGGGAGAGTGGATAGAAAAAGAAAGGTACTTGAATTAGAGAAGTAGAAAGGGATGTTTTGAGGAGCGAGGTGGAGTGTGCAGTTTTGGGGAAGAGCGGTGGATGGTGAAAGGAACCTTTGGAACCAAGGATTGAAAGGGTGAGTCTGACATGATTCGGGATTGAAAGGGTGAAGAGGTGCTGGTATTTTAAGTGACAATTCCGGCCATTTGAATATTTTCTCGCAAGTTTTCTATTATTAAAGGAACTATTTTCTCCCATTATGACGAGTATATGCACACCTATTTGCACTTGCAAGGGGATTTTTCAGCTCCTGGGCTCCGCCTTCGGTTCAATCTATTGTCATCCAACACGTCATCTCCTCTAATGCGTCGAATTTTATACACGACTCGGCCAAACCGCTGAAATTCCAACACATTAGTAAAACTTAAAGCACTTTGATATTGATTTTCCTATACATCGAACTCGGTAGGTTAGGTGGGTTGCTTGGGTGTGTACGTTTCTGCCGAGGCAAAACAGTTGCATTTTTTACGGAGTCAGTCTCACTTACGATTGGTCAGTTACGTGTTATAAAAAGCCTAGCTTTTCCTTACTGAGGCCTCTCTCTCTCACACAGGTGTGTATCTTAGACCACGTCGTGGTACAGGGGGTTAAGGTGAGCGCTTGGAAGTACCCTGGTCGCTGGTTCGAATCCCCTCATTGCTCCAGTGAATTTTCTAATCGTGATCCTGTTTTATCTTTGAGTTTTTATCTTAGATCGGTTAGTGTATTCAGTCGCTTACAGCCAGCCTCTAATTGTCCCTCCGAGTCAATCCTATTCAATCTTAATCACTTCCCAGTCAATCCTCTTCAATCTTAATCACTCTCAATTACTTCCTGTCACTCCCAGTCATGCCTTGACACTCCCAGCTGCTGCCAGTCGTTTTTAGCTGCTATCAGTCAATCCTGTTAGCTTACTGCAACTTTCAGCAGCTTCCAGTCAACTCTAGTTACTTACAGTACTTGTCACTCATTCCTGGTCAGTCATAGCCACTCAGCCATTTCCAGTCGATTCATGTTGTAAACTCTCAGTAACTTCCAGTCACTTTCAGTCACTCCTGGCCTCTCAAAGTCGTTTTCAGTCGTTCTTAGTTTCATTCCAGTTACTTCCAGTGCCTTCGAGTCAGTCCCGGACCCTTCCAGTCACCATACCAGTCGCTACCAGTCGTTGTCAGTCGTTCCCAGTCGCAGCAAGTTATACCATATCACATCCAAAAAATCGCTGCTGTCGTTCCAAGTAGCCTTCGCAGTCCATCTTTGCTCTGTTTATCTTTCTTATTGTATATGTTTCTCATTGGTTAGGTTTCTCACTGTTTATGTTTCTGACTTTTTATCATCTTCCATTTCTCACTTTCCCCTTCTCTTCCCTTTTATTGTCCACTCTTCAGAGTTCATCACTTCTCCTTGATTTCCCCTTGTTCACTGTTTTATTCCCCCTTTCCAAGTTGGTCCTTCGTTTTCCCCTTTGTCTCTTGCATATTGCCTTTCTCTCCTTGCGTACTCTGTAGTTTCTCTTTCCCCCCTTCTCTATTAATTCGGAAATTCGCGATTTATCGCTATTTTCCTGCTGGAAATTTTACAGAAATTATTTTCCAGTTTCTCTAACACGGTCCAACTCTCAATATGGTTCGCGGACTCTACTGACAAATTTTCAAATGTCAAGAAAATGGGTTGTAGCGATTAATTGGTTTCAACTGTGTACTGTAGTGTAATTGTTGGTCACAGTAGGCCCTATTAGGGGAAGTGCATCTGGCCAATTGGGATGCAATCCGTGCGGTCACCTCTCCAGTTATTGAGGTGACCAAATTGAGGTAAAACTGATAGACCAAGTTAGTGGTGGTACCTTATTCAGTGGGTTAAACGAGTCTAATAAAATTAAAATAAATAATAAGGCAGCAGCAGCTATTGCAGTAAATGCAGCAGTAGTTACAGCAGGAGAAGCAGCAGCAGACACAGTTATTGAAATAACAGTGTTGCAGCAGTAGCAATAATAGCACCAGCAGTAGCAGTAACAACATCTTCAACTTGTGTGTGTGTATATATATATATATATATATATATATATATATATATATATATATATATATATATATATATATATATATATGCGAACAAGCCTCAATGGTCCCCAGGACAATATGCAACTGAAAACTCACACCCCAGAAGTGACTCGAACCCATACTCCCAGAAGCAACGCAACTGGTATGTACAAGACGCCTTAATCCACTTGACCATCACGACCGGACAATAATGAGGTGATAGCCTCATTATTCATCCGGTCGTGATGGTCAAGTGGATTAAGGCGTCTTGTACATACCAGTTGCGTTGCTTCTGGGAGTATGGGTTCGAGTCACTTCTGGGGTGTGAGTTTTCAGTTATATATATATATATATATATATATATATATATATATATATATATATATATATATATATATATATATATATATATATATATATATATATTATATATATATATATATATATATATATATATATATTTATATATATATTTATATATATATATATACACTATATACATATCATATATATATCCGCCATTTTCGTATAGTCTATTATTACCCTGCATGACCTCGTCAAAATCCCTCAGGGATTTAATAGGATGCCACAAAGTTTGCTACACTGAAATCCCTCGGCATGGCGTTAATCCCTCGGTAGGCAATCCTGTCCGATGAAATGAGTTTAAAATCCTATTGAAAATTAAATCCCGTGATCACTCATACGTATGTTCTGTTAAAATGAACGTATGAGCGATGTTCAATTATTTTTCTAATGCTTCCTGTAATCCAACAATATACGATAGTTTTCGTCGCATTCGAAATGGAATGCATTTTAAGTAAGAATTTAGTTTTAATGTAATATGGTGTTTTTATTGATTTTCATGTAGCCTATATTTTTGTGTTTTTATAATAGTCTTTGTGTTTAAATGTTTTTTGTTCTTTCAATCGTTTTTTTTTCTTCATTGTCGTTTTAAATATCTATAAATGTTTGCTCTCTCTGTCTACTTCCTTCTCTGTCTTTCTTACTCCTTCTCACTACCTTCTTTTTTCCTTCCCTTCTTCCCTCTTTCTTTCTCTTTCCCTCTATTTTTTCTCCTATTCTTTCGCTCTCCCACTCTTACATCCTATCTCCATCCCTCTCTCCTCCATTTCTCTCTCTCTGCCTCTATTCCTCCGTCCCCTCCCTCGCTCTTTGTGCTTTCTTCTCCTCCTCCTCAAAGTCGTCTCTCATCTTTATCTTTCTCCTTGTTTATTCACGCTCCGTTCTTGCGAATATCGAATTGTTAACTACCTTTCGCCTTTTCCTCCTCCTCCTCCTTGTCTGCTTTCTTCTTCCCTTTATCTTCACCCTCATCTTCTCCTTCTTCTTCC
>NC_091164.1:8932656-8940156 GCF_040958095.1 Procambarus clarkii
AGGTGCTACTCGTCAACAAAGCAGGAGAGCGGGGGGTTGAAGTGACAAGGAGGACATTTTTTGGATGGGGGTTCAAGGTAGACGGACAAGGTTCAAGTTACGGGGGCCTCGTAGCCTGGTGGATAGCGCGCAGGACTCGTAATTCTGTGGCGCGGGTTCGATTCCCGCACGAGGCAGAAACAAATGGGCAAAGTTTCTTTCACCCTGAATGCCCCTGTTACCTAGCAGTAAATAGGTACCTGGGAGTTAGTCAGCTGTCACGGGCTGCTTCCTGGGGGTGGAGGCCTGGTCGAGGACCGGGCCGCGGGGACACTAAAGCCCCGAAATCATCTCAAGATAACCTCAAGATAGACAGCTGTGGATAGAGGTCAGGACATGACTATACTATCCACTCTATATTAGAGTGGATAGTATAGTCAAGACTATAGTTACTGGTGGAGGAATGTGGTGATATGTGTGAGGTCTGGATGGGTTGTGTGTGTGTGTGTAGTCGTGGTGCCTGGAATGATACTTGAAGTGGCGGGGGGGGGGGGTAAGTCTTGTTGACTTGTCTGTCATTAAGTCTTATAATTGGATTTTTGTGTCAGGTGTAGCTTAGGGCCTCAGGCGAGTGTGTGTGTGTGTGTGTGTAATTACCTAAGTGTAATTACCTAAGTGTAGTTAAAGGATGAGAGCTACGCTCGTGGTGTCCCGTCTTCCCAGCACTCTTTGTCATATAACGCTTTGAAACTACTGACGGTCTTGGCCTCCACCACCTTCTCACCTAACTTGTTCCAACCGTCTACCACTTTGTGGTAGACGTGTGTGTGTGTGTGTGTGTGTGTGTGTGTGTGTGTGTGTGTGTGTGTGTGTGTGTGTGTGTGTGTGTGTGTGCGCGTGGTGTTTGAGTGTGTGAGTGTGTGTGTGTGTGTGTGTGTGTGTGTGTGTGTGTGTGTGTGTGTGTGTGTGTGTGTGTGTGTGTGTGTGTGTGTGTGTGCGTGTGTGTGTGGCAAAAAAACAACAACAACAGTTGATTAACAATTGAGATGCGGACCCAAAGAGCCAGAGCTCAACCTCCACAAGCACAACTAGGTGAGTACAACTAGGATAGTACACACACACATAAGCACACATTAACAGAAGCGTTAAAGTGAATGTAAACAGGTATACCAGCTTCTTCCTGGCAAGGCTATGCCGTTTAATCCATTGATCTAGAATGAATAGAGAAATGAATGAAGTCATTAACGAAAGAAAAATGAATCGCACGCAATAATAATACAATAATTGATAAATAAAACTGGAGTAAGAAACACAAAAGTAATACTGCCCGAAAACATTGCAATTACGGCGCAATAAAAATTTAAATTATGCAATTATTTTTATTAGCATCTATAAAAATATTAATAACAATTCCAGATAATAGAATTAAATGCTAATTACCTCAGCATTACTTTTTGGAGGCAAGATTAATGGAAAGAGTTTTATTTTTTGATAACATGTCTAGAATGTCCCCACGGGCATTCAAGAAGAGTGGGGGATCTAATCTTGAAATTTTGGAGTCTGCGGTTGAATTACCTTAATTCAAAGCGTTGGCCTATTCATATCTAATTATATTCGTCGAGATTAAAAGTGCAATCATGAATGAATGCCTCCTGATTTGGGGATTCATATTCAGCGACACAGATAGTAGGTTTTTATTTTTATTAGTAATTTGGAGCAATGTGGACAACAAACTTTGGAAGCTACGACTGGCTCTGTTAAGTGACACACACACACACACACACACACACACACACACACACACACACACACACACACACACACACACACACACACACGAATGGAAGGCTTTAGGAAGTGATGTGGTGGAGGCTCACTCTATACACAGTTTCAAATGTCGATATGACAGAGCTCATAAGGCTTAAGAACCGGTAGATTGACAGGCGGTTGACAGGCGGGTTAAAAGAGCGGAAGATCAACCCCCCACAAGTACAGCTAGGTGAGTACAACTAGGTGAGCACAAGCATAATTGTTATCGTGAAAATCATTCAAAATCCTTTAATCATTCCTTTTTCCATTGCCCTAATCATCTTTATAACCGTTGGCTTCAATCGTGGATAGAATGGGAGAAGATGAAGGAAAGAGCAGAGGAGAAGGGGAGAGAAGAGGGTAAAGAGGGGTTAGAGAGAAGAGGAGAAAAGGAAAAGAGGGAAAAGTTAATGAAGATAGCGAAAGGAATAAGTTCCATTGCTTTCGAGCTTAAAGCTGACAGTCCAAACTTGAAGTCTGCAGTATTTCAAGCTTTGCTAAAAGATGGTTACAGAAGACAGAAGGAAAGGAGGAAGGAAGGGAAGGAGAAAAGAAGAAGTAAAAGACAGTGGAAGTAAGGGATTGAGAGTGAGAGGAAATCGTATTAAAAATAATAATTTTATATAAAACTTTTTAACCAAATACCTTAAAATAACAGTACGCTGCAGGGGGAATTACAAAATACATAAAACCATTAATAAACATACAATATAGAGCGTGTATTACTCTACACACTGATAAGAAAAACTGCTATTTTTCCTAGTTACTGCTTTTGTAGTTTTCATAGCTACTGATTTTGTAGTTGCTGACTGTAACAAATGACTGACATTTGGAACCTAAATCATTTCTTTTCTCCTGAATTTCCATTTCAGATACAAAATTGGGACATTTTTCCCCAAAAGCATTCAACTTATATTACAGCCTCATAGTACAGTTATTTTCAATCTCAACTCACAATCGGGGGATCTCGGGTTCGACTCCCGGGACGGACAGAAGAGGATGACTGCCTTTGCTTTCACCTGATGCCACTGTTCACCTAGCAGTAAATCGGTATATCAGATAGTTAGGCAACTATTATGGGGATTGCATCATGGGAAGGGTCAGTAGTTCGACCATACGGAGGACCTCAATACACGTCTAAAGTCTACATATATATACACACACCCAGGCCGCCTGTCCCCGACAAGAGCAGTACATGCCTCCAGTATTTTGTTATTTTCTGATAGTATTTGTCAAATGTTATTCAAACATTTCAAGAATAAATCCCCCTGACTGTAAATCCCATGGTTGTAAATCTGCTGTTCTAAATCCCCTAGTTTTAAATCTTTTGTCTGTAGACCAACCGGCTGTAAATCTCCAGGCTGTAAATCCCCTAACTGCAAATCGCCTGGTTATAAATCTACTGGCTGTAAATCCCCCTGGCTGAAAATCACCTGGCTGTAAATCTCCAGTCTGCCAATCATAAAGTTGTGAATTCACTGGCTGTAAATCTAAGGGCAATAAATATTCTGGCTTTAAATCAGCAGACTGTAAATCAGAGCCTTTATTGACAACGGACAAAATTAAAGGCTCTGGCACCGCCTGTTGACTTTATTACACACACACGAGACATTGAGTTAACCGAGCAGTAGGACTGATCGCTGATGCAGTGATTTACTTCAAAAATAGTACAACCAGCATGAAGCTGCTGATGACTGAGCGTCTTACGTTGTGGGTGCCACCGGTAGGTTGCTCACGAAGTTAGTTCAGGTGGTCAACCTTGAGAATATAGGCGTTGTACAGAACATTAAATACCAATATCAATCAAAATAGAAGGTCTCAAGAATTTAGATATCAGTCTTCTCGTGCGTCTCTCTCTCTCTCTCTCTCTCTCTCTCTCTCTCTCTCTCTCTCTCTCTCTCTCTCTCTCTCTCTCTCTCTCTCTCTCTCACTCACTCATAAATAAAGGATGCCTGTGAACCGGTCTGACATTAACTACCACTCCTGAAAGCAATTAAACCCAGGTGGTGAGGTTACTTGTGTCTCCTGGTTGGAAATTCAGGATGACTCGACAAAACTGCACTAATTTGTGTTGACAGGCAAGTGGTTAGTTGGTCCAGGGTGGGTGGGTGTGTGTGTGTGTGTGTGTGTGTGTGTATACTCACCTAGTTGTGTGCTAGTGTATGTGTGTTAATCTTATTTATTGCAAAAAAGCAATCCAATTCATTGCAATATATCTAAATATTATATTATATATATATATATATATATATATATATATAATATATATATATATATATATACCTTATCAAGATCTGCAAGAAAATCACATGCAAAGCTCTATACGAAGTTTGGAACTTATGACATTGGACGCGAAGTTTTAAATTAGATTTGGAGCTTGGCTGAAACGGATCACTGGAGGGGGATTGACGTTCATTATGGACGTGTTGACGTGCAGAATGGACGTGTTGACGTGCATAATGTACGTGTTGACGTGCATAATGGACGTGTTCATGGTCCCAGTTGACGTCGAGAATTTTAATGGTAGTGAAACGTGGCGCGTTAAGACCGCAGACTTTCCCAGCTGTCTGCGTTAATAATGCCCCTGGTTTCACTTTTCATACTCTAGGGTTCTTGGTTAGATCACTTATGAAAAGTTTATATTTTTAAGTTATAAGGGCTTAGATAAGGCAAACAGTGTCCAACGATCAGCGAGTATTTTGGGAGTATTCTGTCCAACGTGCATTGGGAGTACATGGGCTGGAGACCGTTGCAATTGCACTCCCTCAATATTCCTTTCTCCTCCCCTCTCTCCTCGAAACGTCCACCTTCTTTAATTTATCTTTCCTTCCTTCCTTTACGTCCTTGCTTCCTTCCTCCTCCTCTCTCTTTCCGACAGATCTCCTTCTTACTTCTCACTCACCCTTGTTCTATTCCCCTCTTCCCTTTTTTTTTTTTGTTCATCGTCTCAAATATTTTGCATCTTCTTTCTTCCCACTTTATCAAATCCAATTCTCGTTTATTTCTTTTTCTAAGGTGAATCTTGCTTTCTGTTTCTTTCTTCTATCTCTAATTCTCTCTCTCATTCTTTCTCCTTCCCTCCCTCATTCCCTCTCTCTCTCTCATTTCCTCCCTCCCTCCCTCCCTCCCCCTCCTCCACTTCCCCCTTTGCTAATTTGTCCCAATTTTTGTCCCGCGATGTAATTGGGTTACTATCGATCACCAATAACAGCAGATTTTGGACAAAGATTGAAGGCAGTGGTGGTGAGGGAGGGAGGTAGGATGGGTTGAAGGTAGATAGGGAGAGAGAGAGGGAGGGAGAGAGGGAGGGAGGGAGATGTGAGGTAGAGAAGTGAGGTAGCTGGTGGCAAGAATAGAGAAATGCTGGTTGTAGGGATGTCGGTCAAAAGGATTAGATCAGTTTTTGGAACTGATTTGGAACAAAATAATTGTATTCTGTCGTGTTTACTCGCCTAGTTGTGCCTGCAGGGTCGAGCATCTGTTCTTAAGCTCCGCCTTTCGATCATCATTAGTTCAGTGCACAGACTCGATCTTTTTTCACTCGTATTGATTGGTCAAGGAATTCACGTGGAATCATTTGAGTTTCAGGAGCAACAACACCTATAGGCAATCTCTGGTTAAGTTCTGTGTAACCAGTGGGTGGGTGATTTCATGGGGCATAGTTCATAGTGACTTACAGCTTGGGGACCATTCAGTTTGCCTAATTTTCCAGGTTCCTATTTTCTGTTAGGTGAACAGTAGCAACAAATGAAAAGATACGTTAGTCAAACGAAGAAACAAATACTGGATAGACGCCGATAATTCAGTGTGCATCTATATTCTTTATTGCTACATTGAGATTCTGGAATAGGTAATTGGTAGCTTTTGTGTCTCTTGTTGTTTCGATGAGTCTATAACCTAGATTCTTGAGAAAATTCAAATTGTGATGATCCTGTTCTCTTTACTTATATATAAATATATATAAATATATATAAATATATATATATATATATATATATATATATATATATATATATATATATATATATTTTATATATATATATATATATTTTATATATATATATATATATTTTATATATATATATATATATATATATATATATATATATATATATATATATATATATATATATATATATATATATATATACGATGACCATATATCCAATCGTTCATCCTGATCTATGTACTCATACTCAAAACACATTGTATGCATATTTAATGCATATTCTCTAAATATGCAAATATTCAATATTCTGCAAATCTAATTATTATATTCCCAATGCATATCGTATACGTATGTTGTACCTTTTATCTACATATGCACAATTTTCATTTAAAGCATATATCTCTCACATATGGCTGTGGAAAAGAGTGAAATGTTTTAAATATGTGTTTTGTTGTGCTTCCAGCTTTGAGCAGCAGTCAATCTCTCTCTCTTTCTCTCTCTCTCTCTCTCTCTCCCTCTCTCTCTCTCTCTCTCTCTCTCTCTCTCTCTCTCTCTCTCTCTTTCTCTGTGTCTCTCTCTCTTTCTCTCTGAATTCATCCCTCGCAATGGGCATATTATCTTACACTCTACGCTCTCATCCCTAGAGGTCGTTACCTCCTCGACTTACAGTAATCAGACAACTAAAGTGCATATCATCTTGCAACATGATTCAGTCTGCAATAATAATAAATAATAAATAATAATGATAATAATAATAATCCTTATATTGAATTTTTGAAAAATTTGATCTGCTATATATCGACTTTAATTAGTTTCTTCTTATTAATATAGGTTTTAATTATTAATATACGTATGATAATAATAATAATTACCTATTATTTTGGTTAATTTACAGGATTTAATTACAAACGTGTGTGAACTGTTTGATATGGAAAAAAAATTATTTTATTTGCATTCAATGTAGTTGATGTATGTCCATGTGGTCACCCAATCAGTTACCAGCCAATTCCAAGCCGTGCTTAACCTGACACAAAGACAAGCATCATCCTCGCCGTAGGTAGATTGACGCCGGCTAAGCAGCCTGTTTTCTTGATTGGCCACTCCGTAAGAAATCCAATCTCCTACATGACTCAGAAACGAACCCAACCAAGCCATCCAGCCTTCCGAGTCCGATGCATAGAAAACGGAGATATTTGTGAGCAGTGACTTTTATAATAGGTTGTATTTGTTACGTTGGGTATTACAGCGTACACAAAAATGCGACCTGATAGTTGTAAAGACGGGTGATTCTATAAGCAGTGGTGTAATGTTCTTGGTCTACAAGATCTAAGGAGGAGGAGGAGGAAGAAGTGGGAAAGAGATTTAAGGAAGGAGGAGGAGGAAAATAAATAAGTAAAAGAAGCAGGTGAAGGAAAAAAAGCATGTAAAAAGAGATTAAAGTATTAAAAAAAGTGAAGGACACGCCCCCTTCCCTACAGCACGAGTCTTCAGAAGCACGTAAAGTGCGCTGAAAAGCACGTGCCTAGTTGAATCATTAGTTCATACAGCCATCTCCCTCCTTCCCCCTGTTGTATATCCCCCCCAAGGTCCACCCCTCCCCTCTCATATATATCCCCCAGGGTCCACCCCACCACCTCATATATACCCTCCAAGATACACGCCCCCCTCATATATCCCTCTAGATCCAACTCTCGTATCATATATCACCCCCCTCCCCCTACCCCCATCCGCCTCCCTTAGTATTTTTTCTACTTCGGGATACT
>NC_091164.1:8945156-8963981 GCF_040958095.1 Procambarus clarkii
TCTATCTATTCTGCCCTTGTCTCATATCTACTGTCTCTTCCTGTTCATTCTCCGTCTATTTATTCCTTCATTGATGTTCCCGTCTCTTCTACTTCCCTTCCCGTCTCTTCCCCGAACAGGTCCGTCAATCACGGAAGCGACGGATGCCACGGAGTTGACCTCGCTGTGTTCGGGCACGTCACAAGAGGGCGAGTACGTACTTGGCCGTACCCGTGTCGCGTGCGTGCCCTCCTCCCTCACCACCACCACCACCACAACCACCACCACCACCACCACCACCTCCACCACCACCCACCACCATCTTCAACAACACCACCACCACCACCTCCACCACTACCACCACCACCACCACCTGCCAGGGGTGGGGTCCGCCTCTCTATCACTTGACCGTGCTGCTTCGCGGTCAGTCCTTGTGTCTTGCTTACTTTCTTATTCAGTTTCTTACTTTCATGCTTACTTGTTCCTTGACTTTCTTATTTCCTTGCTCACTTGACCTCTTTTTCCGGGTTATTCACTTATATTTAATTATCATGTTTATTCACTGAGAAATTTCGTTACTGTCGTATTTGCTCATTTTCTTAACCCTTAGACTGCTACCAACGCTATTTCACGTTTGTCACTATCGGAAGTGAAAAATAGTAGAATAGTAGATTTTGTTCAGTTAAAATCCTTAAAATAATAACTCACTGACATATCTCCATTAAATATTATATAATAAGATGAAAAACCTTGCAATTATTCCTTGCAATTCGGTAATTAGAAGAATTTTGGCGCTTGCGTCATTATCGTTCTTGAAAATAGAAGATATAAAATAAATTTGTTTGAGATCATATTTGTATTGTTTTTTTTATTATTGCAATTGATATTAAATTGTCAATCTTAATGACACAAAATCAGATTTAAAATGAATTATTAATAAAAGGTTATTGTTTAGAGAACGTTACAATAAGTTCTTCATATCTAATGTAATCTATTATACATTTTTCCTACTTCAAATTATTTAATGAAAAAATTCAAGTATTTAGTTTTCTAATTACTTTATAATTTTCACAAGCAGAATTATGCACTTTTTAAATAATTATCCAGTTCAGGAGTTAATGGCTGTAATTTTCAGATTTTTAATTTCTCAGTGCCCTTACTGAATTACTTTCGTGCGTAATCAATTGCGCGTGATACCAACTTTTTAATTTAATTACTTTTTTTAATATAATTTTTCCTTCATGTTTCCATGCATGAACTTTCTTCCTCCTCTTTACCTCATCAATTTATTCTTGTTTTATCATAATCCAGGTTTACTTTATCATCATCTATTGAGTTTTTCTCGTTAATTAGCCATTATAATTAATAATTTTTTCTTTCTTTGTGACTTCGGTTTTCCTAATGTTTCTTCGGCTTTGCTTTTCTATCTTTTCTTTTATCTCCAGTTTCGTGCATCTTGCTTCAATTTGTTTAGTTGTGCTTCTGTGTCATCTATTTTGCTCCTGTTACTTCCATTTGGTCGTGTTTCATATTAATGATTCTCTTTCTTCTTCTTTCTTTAATTGTTTTTCTGTTTCTTCCGTCTCTTTTTATATGTATTTAAAACATCTTAATTACTTTATAAATTATTTTTTTTCTGACAATTATTTTATTGTCTCCTACATTCTTTTTCTCGCGTGATTATATTTCAATGTGTTTATTATTTTATTATTTCAAGTATATTTAAGAATTCGTTTTTATTCTTGTATATCCAGCCTGTTCTGTTACACGGATTCTTATCACAATTTGTTCTGTTTTTTTAGTTTTGTTGCTCCAGTTGTGTATTTTTTTTATTTTCTTATTGTTTATTGTTTTATACTCTTCCGCATATAGCATTTTAATGTTTTATTTTACTGTATTTACTCGTTCTGTTTTGGTTCATGTTATTTGAATTACTTGTCTATTTTGATCATTTATTTTTATATCATACTTTATCTTGACACTCTCTCTTTCTCTCTCTCTCTCTCTCTCTCTCTCTATTTTGGTGATTTTTAACTATATATTAATTTTGTTTTATTTTCCATCCCTGATTACGCTTTCATGTGTTGTTCCTCCTATTCTTATTATTCTATTATTCCTGCTTTTGTTCTTGTTTTCTTTTAATATTTTTGATTTGGTCTTAAGAGGGGTAATCAACCTCTGGAGAGTTATTAAGGAAACCACAATAACTTACTGTCGTTACTGTAGTTACTGACCAGCTAGAAACTGCACTTCGAATATAGTTTTGGATTTTAGTTAAATCTAAGTGAATATACACCGAGATGTGAAGAACACATTTCATTGTATACGCAACTGTTCTTCGTGTTCTACGCATTCTTTCTCTTCTTCATCTGTAACTCTACTTATGTGTCAATATTTGACTTACATGTGTTTCTTGAATGTATTTATATATAAATATATGTATCTCAAAACTTAATCTTCCTCTTGTTTTTGTTTTTATAATGTGTTTATTGTATTATAAATTGTTTACCTCTGGCGGAAGTCTCAGCCTACAGGGATTTTTTTTCCGCTGTTCCTCGTTGTCATTTAATTTTCTGATGTTTTATTAAAAACTACGTTTTAATTTTAATCCAAATTTCTTCTGTTCACTTTGAGACTGTTTATGTTTCTTCATTGTTATTGTTATGTGTTTAGTTCTCTTATCTTTTAAAATTATTTTTTCGGTTCTTCGTGTCAAATTTTATCATTAATTTACGTTCTCAAGTGTGTTTTTATACTGTGCTGTTTCTCTGATTAACTTTCTGTTCACACTTATCAATTCATTCAGACACGGTGGTTGTAGTAATTATTTGAAAATAAATTTGATTTTGAAATTTTCATTTGTAGTGACTATGACCTGATTCCAATCATCTGTTGTTGTTGCTAAGTTATTTTTAATTGCATGATAGTTTCCATAGCCTTAATTTAGCAAAAAAAAAAATATTATTTGTTTTTTTTTAACATGTATAAACATGTTTAGTGATATAGTGGTTTCGTTTTATTTATTTTTGTTTTGTTTAGTAGAAATACTGTTTATTTGGTATTTATTTTTCATATATATTTTTTAATGTGTATATCAGTAGTGATGTATAACACTGGGTAGATTAGTATACATACGTATGGGTTTGTATTTAAAGGTTTCCACCAAAGTATATAATACAAGCTTTCCAATACAAGTTCTACTCAATAAAATAAAAATAGTTAGAATTTTAACATTTCCAATATAGTTTACATTTCAAAATTCCCAATAGAATTTATGATATATTTCTAATACAACAAAACTTTAATATATCCCATATTCTTTCAAATTCCAATATATTTTAAATAGTTGTCATTTCAATCTCACATCCACCAATACTCAGAGTATATTATTATATATATTGACAAATTTAATTATCTCCCCTTAATAATATTTATTATATATTATTTACAGCCCAGCTCGATAAATAATTTATTGAGAATTAACAAATACAGTACTCAATTTGTTCCCATTTCTATAAGACTGCAGATATCTGTATTAAAGATTTATTAACCCCCTTTTGTAACGTTTCAGGAAATTTCAAGTTTACCTAAAAGAGTTTTAAATATCCCAATTGCTCTCTGAATATTATACATATATATATACATATATATATATTATATATATATATATATATATATATATATATATATATATATATAATATATATATATATATATATATATATATATATATATATATATGTGACAAAATAGGAAAATCCTCCTAATTTAGGAACCTTAAAATTTGAATTAAAATATAATTGTCAAACCATTCGTTTTCATGACTGAATGAGATATATTAATTAATAATTTATGTTTTATTGTAACTGGTAAACACGCAATCTTATTTTTTATTTTCAAAGTAATTATTATTCTAATAAATATATAATCTCTAGTAAAATAATTATATATATATATAAATATATATATATATACTCTCTTAATTTATTACAAAAAATCACTTTTCATTGTTTTTTTTCTATTTGCCTTTCGTCCCATTTATTCCTTCTTTACTTGTAGTTTTCTAAACAGAACTTAAAAACCTGCTTTTGAGACAAACATTTTTATTTTTGTTTTATTTTTTCTTTAACAAATTTCGTCTTTTGTCTGTTGCTCACCGAGTCGTACTTCTGTCCTGAATATTATTTCATTTACGTCTTATCTACACATGATTAAATATTTATATTGCCTAACAGCCCATACATTTAACATAGTCTTTTTTTCACTACATATTATGTCATACGTAACTGAACATATATATATGTAATGTTACGTACGATATATAAATATAATTTGCATGTGTGTGTTACTGAATATGACCAATAGGGTTTGATCAAGTGAGAAAATTACATTTGACCTGTATTTGAATTATTACATTTGTAAATGTAAAAAATATAAAATTACATTTGACCTGGACTATTTTAGTCCAGGTCAAATGGAATTAATCTATTTTTTAGTCCATGTCAAATAGAATTAGTCTATTTTTTAGTCCAGGTCCAGCTATTTTTGTCCAGGTAAAATAGACCTGAGGTCTATTTCAGGCGTGTCCATGACCTCGTCTTATGACGGTACCTAACATGGGGCGTTTGATTCCGCCTCAGGATGATTACAAGCAGAATAGTGTGCCTTTTTTTCTCCTGAGAAGATGAAAAGCAAGCTGCCTTTCGTGGTTATAGTCGTTGCTTTTTCACACTTCAACCTATGCAAAAAGAACTAGAAGAGGAATGTGCCCTAATGATGACCAGACCACACACTAGAAGGTGAAGGGATGACGACGTTTCGGTCCGTCCTGGACCATTCTCAAGTCGATTGAGAATATATTCTCAATGTGCCCTAATGCTAGTAGTGAGGGCCAGGATTGGTACAAGGAAAGTGCTGTTGATGCCTACATCAACCCTGCTCTTTCCTGCAGCATCAATTGGAAGCTATTTGACGAGGAACTCAGTAGATCGAGGCATGTCCTTAACAACGGAGTCTCTAATACCTATGTAGATGAGATCATTTAAACTGCCATTGTATCACTGATAGAAAGGTCAACATTACAGAACCTGTCCCATCTGGTATGTTCTACTAAATAATCTTATTTTCACGGAACGGAAGAAACAGCTTCACAATATATTGCAAGAATGATATGATCGTGAATTTGTCTGTGCCTCTACATATTGTTATGAACTGTCAGCCGCAATATTCTCAGTATATAGGCAAGACAGAAACCATTCGTTTCATGCGTTTAATAGCGCACAAACAACACGGTTCTTTCAACCATCACATTATTTATTTCACAGCTAACGCATCACCAGAGATATCCTGACGAACAACGCTGAAATAATCGACAGGTACAGCGATCAGAGACTAGATATAGCAAAAGTACTTCATATCAAGCACTACCATCCAAATACCAACAGCCAGCTTACACATAAGCACGTCCTTACTGTCTGCACGATCGAGACAGAATTTCCAATATACAACACACCTTCTTCCCTACCTAACCAATGAGAATGAAAAGAGCGCTCGTCAGGGTAACTATCCCATCTTTCTTCACACATACATGGAATATACACTGCTGTTTCTATTCACCTGTATTAAATTTCCTCTATTAATTTACCCAGCAGCTGCCATACCTCTTAGCGGCGTCTACTGGAGGACAGGAAGCCGGGGGCTTGTTAAAGGGCAATAATGCTTCACTTTAATAGCTATGCAACATGCCCCAGTAGAAGTGATAAAATGGACTTTTGGAAAGCTAACATTCTCCCCCTACGTTAAAATAGAACATTATAAATAGAGACAATTTTCATGCTAGAGTCATTGATCAAACCCCTTACTGAAATATTCAGTAACATCTGCCTTTACAAACGTCATGAAATTCTTGAACCTTCATTATAAATTGAACGTGATACCATCCTAACATGATGTCATAAAACAGCCAAGGCTCTCCCTATCACCATCAATATCAATCACCATCATTTCCATCACAAATCATCACCACCACTATCATTATTATCAACACAATCACCACCAATATCACCATCACAAAAATCACCACTATCACCATCACCACAATCACCACATCAGAATCAACACAATAAATACTTTCATCAGCATTAATTCATATCATTAATTCAGTATTAATTAAGCATTAATTCAGCTTAATTTCATATCAAATAGACGTCTATTAGGATTTAGGCTCAGCATACTGTAAGTAGAAGCGTCTTGTCTCACTGTAAACAAATATAAATTTTTTAGATATGTTTAATATATTATCTGATATAATAATATATTACTAGATATATTTAATGTCTTGCTAGATATATTTGATATATTTTAAGATATATTAAATGTATTTCAATTATATTTAATATATTCTTAGATATATTTAATATATTCTTAGATATATTTAATATATTCTTAGATATATTTAATATATTTCTATATATTTTATATATTTCTATATATTTTATAGAAATATATAAAATATATAGAAATATATAAAATATATAGAAATATGTTAAATATATCTAAGAATATATTAAATATATCTTTATAGATATATTCTAGATATATTTATATTTATTTTAATTTCTGGATATATTTTATATTTTAGATACGTTTGATAAATTTCTAGATGTATTTAATACATTTCTAGATACTATTATTATATTTTAGATATATTTATTATAATTTTATATATATTTATTATTATATCTCTAGACAAATTTATTATATTTCCTGATATATTTAATAGATTTCTAGGTATATTTATATATCTTGAAATCCATTAGATATATTTCTAGGTATACCCGTGTATTTATACATTTAATTAATTTATAGGAATATTTAATTGCTTCCACATAGATAAGGTTATCGAATTTTCTTTCGTGTATAATTCAATGCTGATCTTTTTTTATCTATTTTGAATGGTAAATGTATAAGTTTTTGGCTTTAGTTACAAATGTTATGGAGGATATAGATATCACTGTCGTCAAGGCATCTTTAGATTTGCACCATTCTCACCTCTGGTTGCGTTAATGGTGATTTGTTATGGTAGTGATCTTAAGGTAGTTTAGTTCTCTGTTTAATACCGTTAACTGCACCGCTACCGTTATGGGCTGTTGTAGCAACAGCTGCTGTTAGTAGCGTACCGTCACCACGCCACTGTTGCTCACTGTATCCGTCACTATAGCCACGAAAGCACCGCACGTATCATCACCATCATTACGATCACTATTAATACGCCATCCTAGCTGTGCACCTTCCAGCAATAACGACACCACCACCATCGCCGCCATAAATGGTAATATCGTCATATTGTTCTACCATAATCACCATTAATACATCACCATTACAATGCACCAACTTGCTCGTCACCACCATGTACTACCACAACCACCACCACTACCAAAATCAGGCGCTACACCCTTTAGAACATCACTACTATCACTATTCCCAACACCACGCTCGACACCATTAAAGTCCCACCACTATTTACCGCAATAACAGTGCCACCAATATCACTATCATCAAAACTACCACAATCAGTCTCACTATGCTTAACCACTCTTATCATCCTTACTGAACACTTCACCATCTTTGGTACTAAGTATCATTCCCATCACCATACACAGACGCCTTCGGTATCACTACCACCCTCTTCACTATCATTGGTACTATGCACTACCACCATCCCAACTGCTTTAACCACAAGCCCGTATTGTTATTATCATGCACTATAACTGTCACCCTCACTATCACTATCATTAATAAATCTATTGATATCACCATACACCAACTACCACTATCACCACGGCTCACCACTATCACCATACACCTCCAACCCACTAATTACCGCTATCACAATACACAACCATTATCACCATGCACTACCAACTACCACAATCACTATCATTATGCACGTTCAAATACCTCTTACCTCCATACAGCACTGTAATCATCATTTTCGACTTTCTACCACCATCACTATGCACCATCACTATCACCATGCACCTACCACAATCACCATGCACCTCCAACCACCACTATCACTATCTCTGCACATCTTGACAATGGAACCAGTTCTGAGTTGCTTAAAACATTATATTTGGTTATTAAACTAAACACCAATATACTTTTTTGCAAAGGCTTTTGAAATTATTTTGAGACATATTGTTATATAAAACTATGGTGTTTTTAACTGATTTCTTTAAATAGGCATTTATTATATTAATGATTTTGTTAATTAGATTCTAAATAGACTTTTTAATTGAATAATTAAACATTTTTTGTAATTAATTTGATGTTACCATCACAGGAATAATCACTGATAAGGACCCACAAATAATATTAGAAAACATTAAATAATTTTAAACGAGTAAAGTCGATGTTATCAAATGTTAATTTACAAGCTAAACGAAGTTTATTTTCCGCCAAGTATAAAGTAGATCATCAAGCAGCGGCTTGGACGAGCAACTATTGGTAAAGAGCAGATCATGCCTGGCGTAAATCTGCTCTATCTTGAACACAGACCCCCGAAGATAATCCTGAAATCGACAAGTTAGTCGATTCCGTTTCTTGCAACAATTCAGTTTCCAATACTAGAGAGAGATTCGTTTGAAGAACTGTGAATACTGAACCAGAACAGAGATTCTGCAGATCTTGTGTTCAGTTTCCATGATGCGTATTAGGTTCCATTAGTGTCATATTTTTCCCCTGAAGTTAGGTTTAGATGCTATACTAAAGTGAAGATCCGACAGGCCCGGGGGATCAGATTGCCTTTACGCCAGGCTAGTAACGCCCTCGACCAACTCTTTGCTCTTAGTTCTTGCCTTAGCAACCTGCATCAATGCACTTATGCCTGTTGAATGCACTCTCATGCACTTAGATGTAAGGAAATATCCGAGCAATCTAGGCTAGGTTGTGTAGCTGCGCAGCCCATCCTTAAGCTTAGCTCGTTCATGCAACAACCGTCCCAAAATATATAATACAATGAATATTATTATATATTAAGGATATTTACCGGCATGCTTTTTTATTGAGTTTTCAAATAATTTCGTTTAGAGTTCAGGGATGAATGATTTTTTGAAGGGTGCTCTGACCATTAGTGAAGCACTTTTCGAGAAAATTTCGTGAGTAATAAATTCCGAATCATTTCTATTTTTTTTTTCATATACAGATTAGATTCCATCGCACAGAACAGCTTTGGAAAAATTAATTTAATTAAGGGTGGGTTGATGAAAGGAGTCTTTTAGTCTCTAGAGTTCGACCCTGAGTCTCGAAGTATCATGAACTGTAACAAATCCACAAAGGCCGTGACGAGGGTTCGAACCTTACGTCCGAGAGCACCCCAGACGCTGCCTTAATCGACTGAGCTATCCTCCCCTTGTGGATTTGTTCATTTGATGTATCACGCTATTGTGATTTCTGTGTGTCAGGAACTGTGTTCTGGTACCTGGTGATGCAGGGACCGAACCCTCCTTAGAACCTTACTGCCACAGACTTCTCGGTTATATCTACAGTTTTATAACGGTGAACATTCATATTACAAGTTTCTTTTTAAATAGTATAATTGAATACACAAAATTATTCGCATATTCTTCGTTGAAACAATTTGTTTGTGATTCGATAATATTTCCATTACAAATGGGTTCAAATCTTTTTCATATCGGACATCCCAATTTTGTTGTTGACCCGAATTAAAGAACCTAACTTTACCACTGACCTTAAATATTAAAATTAACTTAATTCTGTTTAGAAATATTCCTATCTACTATATGTTTACCGTTTCCAGAAACAGAACCGCTTATAACAAACTTTTTCGGGCCCCCGTGAGAGCCATTTAAAGTATATTACTCTGGATCTCCCCATGGAAAATTTGACTTTCGTTAAATCAATATATATTTTGCGGCGATTTAGCATTTTCAATCTGACAGATTATAATTGGTTTGTTTGTTTATGGTGGCAGACATATGAGGAGGGGAGGGAGTATATATATTATATATATATATATATTATATATATATATATATATATATATATATATATATATATATATATATATATATATATATATATTCTCCTCCCATTCCCTCATTTCTGCGACCATAAACAAACACAACAATTATAATCTGTCAGATTGAAAACGTTAAATTTCATTTAACTCTACCTCACACCTTTCTTTTGACCCCTTCTAACCTCTCTTGACCCCTCGTAATACCAGATAAAAATTCTAATTCATATAAAAACAAGTTTAGATCTTCAGATTAACTACTGTGACCAATGACCCCTTTTCCCATGACCTCAGTCGAGGGGTGACCTTCGCGTCCCCTCTTCAAACCCCTCGTGACGTGAGCAAGAGTGTGTCCTTTCGCCTGGAGGGGGGAGGAGTGGGGGGATGCCCCACCACGGTGGAGGCTATTCCCCTTCTCCACATGAACGCCCCCCCGGTCTCCCAGATGGGGGGCCCCACTCCCATGGCAACCGTCAACCAGCCTCCCCCACAACCCACGGCTCCTGCTCCCATGACTGTCAACCCCTACCAGGTGCGTTACGGTGTGTGCCGTGTGGGTGTGCGTGTGTGTGGGGGGGGGGGAGTGTGTGTGGGTGTGTGGGTGTATATGTGTGTGTGTGTGTGTGTGTGCGTGTGTGTGTGTGTGTGTATATGTGTGTGTGTGTGTGTGTGTGTGTGTTTAATGTTTATTATGATAAAACAACCACTTGGCAGAAGAGGTCAACATTTGTTCCAGATTTAGCTACTCAGAACGAAATGTCCATATAGCACGGGCTATAGTGAGACCGTAAATCTTAGTGTAAACATAACCTCTGTATCTCACCTGACTCTACAGGAGCCGCTACTAGAGCGCGAAGGCGCGGCGTACGGCGGGTACGGCGGGGTGTACGTGCATGACTACGGCGGTGCCATGATGCAGAAGGAGCAGAACATCCTCCAGCAGCGTCGTACCAGCAGAAGCAGCCTCCAGGGCCTCAGGCGCTACAGCAGAGAAGAGGTGGACCTCGGCCCGCCTTTAGAAAACGCCCCTCCGCCTCCAAATATACAGGAATACGGGGCGCCGCCCTTAGGGGATAAACCCCTAGATATGCCCCTAGGGGACACAACGTGTCCCTACAGGAGAACCAGTCTGCGACAGAGCAGCGGTGTCAAGTACAGCCAAGTGCCTCGTAACCTCTACACGCCTCTCAATAACGAGGACAAGTTGCCTTTCCTGGTAGCGGCCAAGAAACCAGCAGATATCAAGATCATCAATAACAAGTCTAACTACCAGGCGCTTAGCGAGAAAAATAACAACGCCTTGGCCAGTCTCGCGGCCGGATATAACATATCAGCAGACGGCCCTGTTGGGTACAGAGTCGTGCAGCAGCAGCAGCAACAGCAGCAGCAGCAGCAGCAGCTCCTGCGGCACCCGCAGGAGCTGCAGCGACTGCAGCAGGAGCAATTGCAGCAACCCACGACGCGTATGGCAGCGCTCAGACGCGGCAGCGAGCCTCCGCGACCTCCTGGGCGGGGTTCGATGCACATCAGGAATCGGTCGTGCGACGACCTGGCGTGTTCCTGCTGCGACGTGCCTCTCCCGCACGACCTCCTGGCCGACCACGCAGCCCACAGCGCCTCCGACGCCGCCACCGACAGTGACGTCGACCCGCGCGAAATGGGCTCGCGCTCGCGCTGGGAACTGGGCGACGAACGCGATGGAACCAGGACCATTTCCAGAGCGCATCTGCGCCGCGATAGCTTCGGCGAGGTGGTGTCGCGTCGGTCGCCCAGCCAGGATAGCCTGGAGCAAGTGCGCATGCGCTCTCCGACCATCATGCTGGATGACCCGACGCCCACGCCGCCGCCCATGGCCACCCATGATATCATGGGGAGGCGATCTCCCAGTCAGGATAGCTTTGGCTACGGCGTCTCCCGGAGGTCAGAGAGTCAAGACAGTCTCAACCGACAGGTGAGAGATCATTCATACACATTCACCTGCATACAGGTACACACATTATGCATACGAGTACACATATATACACCTTGGTTCACGTACGCATGCACATCTTGTATTCACGTATATTATTTCACCTGTACACATGTACACGTTCACCTGCATACAAGAACACACATACACCTGCATACATACACACATGCATACAAATCTATACAACTATACATGCATGTTTATGTAAAATGTTAAATGTTGCTTAAGATTCCACTTTGGGTTGAGTTAATTTGACTGTATTTAAGACAATATTTACCTAAATCTATGTTTTCTGTATAAAAATAAAATTAAAACAAATTTCATAATTCTCACATTAAAATATATAAATATATTGAACTATTTCTGTAAATGATTAAATTAATATTTATCTTTAAATAATAATTACATTCAGCTGTATATTCACTGAGAGGTTTCTTGAATTTTTAGCATAGTTCAAGACTAAGATTGATTTACTGATTGGTGAGTAAGCAAGTGTTGAGGAATTAATAATTATAGGTATTAATCATGATCTTCCCGCACGACTCTTAAACGTCACTCTCATAAAGAACACATTTTTAACTTTTTTCCCTTGTAAAGCAAAATCCTACACACACACACACACACACGCACAGGGGCCTGGCGGTTGAGAGGATAGCTCTTGGGGGTCATAGTTTTAATGACCCGGGTTAGATTCCCGGTAGAGGCGGAAGCAAATGGTCAGAATTTTGTTTACCCTGATGTTCCTGTTCACCTAGGAGTAAATAAGTACCTGGGAGTTAGACAGCTGCTGCGGGATGCTTTCTGTGAATGTGTGTGTGTGTGTTAGATAAAAATATATATAGTAGATATAATATAGGAAAAATATATTGGTTAGAAAGGCGGGTCCAAGAGCTAATAGCTCGATTCTACGGACATAAATAGTAAATATACTCACAGAAAATAATTAATAAGTGTCTTGCAATTAAATTTGTTAAGTGATTTTATGTAATAACGAAGTTAAAATGTTTCTCGTGTTCGGTCTTTCTCTCTCTCTCTCTCTCTCTCTCTCTCTAACACTCTCTCCCACTCTCTTTGTCTGCTCTCTGTCCCGTCTCTTTCGCGCTCTGTGTAATCCCACTCTCTTTTCCATCTTCCCTCTCGTAGACACAAGTAAATGTAAGTAAAAATAAAAAAATAAGGAAATTCATTCAACAAATCTCTGAAATCCTGTTAGTAAGAAAACAAACCGTATTTCTATAAGTATCCACATTGGAAAATGAACATTAAACTAATCCGAGCGCTTTCGTGATACAAATCATTTTCAAGGAATAATTAGGTAATGGGGGAGAAGGGGTCATATATTCCTTGAAAATGTGTTGAATCACGAAAGCGCTCGGATTATTTTAATTTTCCTATGTGGATACTTATGCATAACTTAATCACGTGATCCAGTCCCCTGGGCTCTAGAAGACTCGAACCATTGACCCCCACACGTGTAATGCCGAAGTTCTATCGACCGACCTATTGTGTAGTCTCAATAGGGAAAGATTTTTGTAATCATGTATTTGTAATTATGCTTGCTTAAATATACATGTGTATGTTTATATATCATAATATGCTGTTTTTCATACACACGTGGTGGCCGTTTCATGTTAAAATTGTACTGAAAATTATAAATAATTTCCTTTTGCAAAATTCTGAAAAAAATCATGTTCCAATATAGTGAAATATGGTGGGACAAATCCCTAGATTATTACACTTTTTTATATATTTTTTGCATTAACTCCAAAAGCCTTTGTTCATTATTTTTTTTATTATTATAAAAATCAATTTACTCTAAAATTGCCATATTGATTTAGTTAATGTACTTTTTAAATTTATACAATGTTTCATATTTAAATTTGAATTGCCAAAATGTTAAATGTTTGTTAAAATCTTCTATATTTTTATTATATCGTTTTGCAAGTGTCAGTTAGATATATTGTCTTCCTGAATACATTTAACAAATTAGTTCAGCGAGGATGGCCAAGATTCAGAAGGATTTTCCATGAGGAACAATTTATAATATAGAGCCTCTAACCTCCTAACCTAACTTAACCTAAGCAAACCTAACCTAAGCTAGCCTAACACTACCTAACATTAGCATTAAACAGACTTCGAAAACATTCCAGATATCTTCTTCCATTCCCCTTCTCTGATTCCAAAGTTATTCACAATTCCTCTACCCCATTTCCCCTACCCAGCATCTGAAATAATTCACGATATCTCCTCTCATACCATCCCCCCTCCTGCCAAGGAATCCGAAATTATTCACGATAGCTACCTGTATACGCTTTACCTGCCACCCCGCCTATCTCGACAGGTATCGTCGAGGGATCGTGTGGCGAGTCAAGAGAGCTTGGGTACCATGAGCAGCCGGGGATCGGTTTCCGGCAGCATCTACAGCGTCACCTCTGCCAGGAGCGACGCGCCAGTCTCTCGATGTTCTAGCAAGGAGACGGTGAGTGCTTTTTGGTACGAGTTTACTGCCTGAAGGTTCTATGATATTTGGGGCTGATCTTGTCGGAGGTATCGTCTTGATATTTGAGACTGACCTGGTCGATGGTCTGAGTTATCGTCTTGATGGTTGGGACTGATCTGGTCGAAGGTATAGTTTTGATATTTGGGACTGACCTGGTCGATGGTCTAAGTTATCGTCTTGATGTTTGGGACTGATCTGGTCTGAGATATCGTTTTGATATTTGGGACTGACCTGGTCGATGGTCTAAGTTATCGTCTTGATGTTTGGGACTGATCTGGTCGAAGGTATAGTCTTGATATTTGGGACTGATCTTGTCGATGGTCTAAGTTATCGTCTTGATGTTTGGGACTGATCTGGTCGAAGGTATAGTCTTGATATTTGGGACTGACCTGGTCGATGGTCTAAGTTATCGTCTTGATGTTTGGGACTGATCTGGTCGAAATTATAGTCTTGATATGGGGCGTACCTGGTCGAAATTACCGTCTAGATTTCTGAACATCTAAACGGGCCATAATTACCACAAACTACGTTCCTGGTTCATCAATCTCCTGGACAGAGCTTCCAGATCTCAATTTAAGTAGTTTACCTGGCTTAATCGTTTGGGCCTCGGCGGTAATGTTGTCCACAGTAAAGGAAAAAAAAATATTTTTATTTTGTATTCATTCTTTTGGCTAAGCCTTTCGTTGTTACTTTTATTCCCAGTATTGTTCATTCTTTCCTGAAAAAAATAACAATTATTGTTCTGGTTTTGTCAATACTGATTTTTGCACACAATACAAAATTTAAAATTTTTGAATTTTGCATTCATTAGTGTCTAATATATTTTGCCGTAAATAGTGGCATTTATTTGTCTAATTTAATTCATTAAATAATATGTTTTATTATTTTTCACCTGTAATGGATAGTATTTTGTTTATTATTGCCCCCTTCATTATGCCCCTCTCCTGCATTATGCCCCTCTCTACTGTTTATTGCACCCCCATAATGGAAATTATTCACTGTTATGAGTGAAATAATTATATCATTAGGGCCAGAGTTTCCGTGGTAGTTGAAATACATAATTATATTTCTAACAGTGAATATTGTTGCGTGAAATGATTCATATTATTTTAATTAATGTTTTTAATTATTGTGCTTCGTCTCGTTGTTTACGCTATTTATAGATGTTTACGCAATTTTGAAAGAGAGAGAGAGAGAGAGAGAGAGAGAGAGAGAGAGAGAGAGAGAGAGAGAGAGAGAGAGAGAGAGAGAGAGAGAGAGAGAGAGAGAGAGAGAAAGATGACACACTAACCCCTAATCTAGTGTTAATGTATAAACCTAAGAAAGCTTCGACGAATAAGCTTTGCCTCTCCAATTAGTTGGTTCAGTGTCTTGGAAGCTCATACACCGAAGTAGCAGTTCCTTGTCTTCCTCTTCAGTTCCCTCGTTCACTTTCCTGCCACAGTTAAGGGGACACTTATATCCATGTTTATGTCTCCATTACATCTTGCAAAGTAGCATCAACACCTACTCGTAGGTCTTCTCCTGTCTCCTGTTGTTAGTTGACGTGACATCTACTCTGTTCCTAAAATTTCCCTCTCTTTTATAGCAATCCAAGTTGGCCTCGAAGATATTTGTCAGTGTTATTACATATGCGGGATTAATTTGATGCTGCATTCTACATCGCTGGTCTCGCGTTTGTAATGTAGATTCTGAATCATTTGTTTTTAATCTTATATTCAAGATGTTTGCCCACCCTGATGACATGGACTTTCTAGTGTTTAATTCTTGGGTTAAACTTGATTCGAAGCCCAGATGTCTAGCTTCTGAAACCAAGGTTGTTTTGAAGTCACGTCCAATATATTGGACGGATCTTGATATTTCCTGTCGCATATTCTCATTCGTATGACTTAAGATTTACGTTGTCTGTTATTAAAGTCTGTTCAGGTCAAGTTCCTTCTCCAAGCCCTGTAGCAGTTTGCAAGCTACCTTTGTTTATATATTTTCGTCACCAGATTCGTGTCATCGGCAGTGAGATATACGAGTCTATTTAATTGGGTAAATATATAAATATACTTCCGTGGGTAGAAATATGAATCTACTTCCTCGGGTAGGTCGTTGGCACTGATTGGTAATAGTATGAGTGCTTGCCTTTGTTCCTGTCCGTCTATTTCTATTTTTCTGTTTCTTTCTATTTTCCTGTTTCTTCCAATTTTGTTGCCTCTTTCTGTTTTTCTGTTTCTTTCTTTTTGTTTTGCCATTATCTCGCTACTTTTTTTACCAATCTTTATCTGTATCTGTTTCTGTATGAGTCCTCTCTCTCTCTTAGGGGGGTAGAAATAGCCTAAGCTACTCTGTCCCTTTGAGATGTATTTATTGCTTATCTCAATAAACATACTCTCTCTCTCTCTCTCTCTCTCTCTCTCTCTCTCTCTCTCTCTCTCTCTCTCTCTCTCTCTCTCTCTCTCTCTCTCTATCTCTCTCTCTCTCTCTCTCTCTCTCTCTCTCTCTCCCCTTCACGCCATCTCTCTCATTCGTTCTAACTTTCTTTCACCCCTTCGATTTTCATTCTTTTAGCTTTTCCGATATCGTTATTAAAATACATTAGTATTTGCTCCGAAATAAGCTTTTTTCCACTTTATTTGCTCTTACTATGATGAGTAATCGTTAGTATTTTGATATGGTAATATGTTCGTTGCCCTAGACAATTCGGCATACACTCAAAAGATGGCGTTAGCAGTCTCCTTAATGCTTAATGTCGACAGGAGAGACTTACCTTCTCTGTTGTATTTGAGTTATGCAGGAAAATCAGGTCGTCTGGCTGAATTTTTCACAACTTGCCCTGTCATTAATGAAAAATTCTAGTGAGTCGTAGTTTGGCTTTGAACCTGTCAACAACGACGGAAAATTCCGAATTTTCCACGTAAAAAAATTATTGTTTGAGGTAGGTGGAGCTGGAAAAGTGGAGGATAGCGGGAGATAGGAAGGGGATGGAGGAGTGATGGTGGGCGGGAATAGAAAGTGGAGTAGTGACAAATGGAGAGAGAGAAAGAGGAATAGGACTATAGAGAATGACGAAGAAGAGATGGAAGGAAGGTGATATATGTACGAGGGGGAGGGAAGGTAATATATAAAGGAAGCGAGGCTAAAGGAAGCAAAATAAGAGTAGATAGGATAGACGAGAAAAGATGAAGTGGAGTCTAGGTGAGTAATGAAGTGTGTAATAATACTAATACCCATACCAAGCTCCTTAGGGCACACATACACACAAATACACACAGGCACACAGCTCACACAAAACAATCTGTTGCAGAGACGTCTCCTGACCTAATATCTATGCATAATTCAACAAGCTCTTGCTGCACAAGTCAGGACTCAAAATACCGTGAAATGTAACAAGATGTTTTGTATGTAACACAGTCACGTCTAGGAGGGTGTGGGGATTCTTGACTTGTTTTGTGCTTCACAATGGACCGTGTGTGTGTGTGTGTGTGTGTGTGTGTGTGTGTGTGTGTGTGTGTGTGTGTGTGTGTGTGTGTGTGTGTGAGTGTGTGTGTGTGTGTGTCCAGCTCTTGATCTCTTATGTTTCTCTCAAATCTGATGTGATAGGTGGGATTTTGTTGTCCACACACAGACACACACACACACACACACACACACACACACACACACACACACACACACACACACACACACACACACACACACATACGCACCTCATCTAAACTTTCCTAAGTGGACTTGCACCCAAAACAATTAATATTTACCTCGTGCATAAACTATTAAGGGGACACAAGAACAACGCTCCAATTAAAGCCCCCACCAAAAAACTAACAAAAAAGTACACATAGCTGTTTTCACAGCTTTTATGCGCCAGGATAATCTGATAATTGAATTCGCATCAGCTATTGACCCGGCAGACGAATTATCACGCTACATTATCTATTAATCTCCATCCTTGCTTAAAGGGGAGGGACAATCTAGCTCCATTCCCAGTAACTTTATGGCTGAATGTAACACGTTCCAAAGCGCATTACTTTTTTGGGGTTATACAAAAGGCCTTGTTTACGTTCGGTAGCTTAATTACGCAGGTGTCACAATGTTAAAAAACTATATTTAACTGACTTTTTACTACTTTATTGCCCCTTTTTTTGTTATTATAGCTTTCTGCAAAATTTTCTTTAATGGTATTGCATTAGGAATTGATGGTGATTGAAGGAAGAACCTACGATAGGATGAGTCTTAGTTGCGAGCGAGAGGAATACAATGCATAATGAGAACCGTGGGATGTAGTGGGGCATAAAGGAGAATGAGAACAAGGGCCTGGAGGAATGAGGAAGATGGAAAGAGTTGATAATA
>NC_091164.1:8964481-8991981 GCF_040958095.1 Procambarus clarkii
ACCTGCGCAGGTTCACCGGCAGACATGATAGTTAGTGAGTGCCGCAGGCAGACAATAGTTGATTTGCTGACCAATACTCACACGCACGCACGCCCCCTTCTACCTCCTACACACACACACAGACAATAGGTTGAGAGTCAGTACATTAGACAACGAAGGGTTAGAAAGGCGGAGTCCAAGAGTTAACAGATCGGTCTTGCAGGCACAAAAACAGTAACTACACACAAACACACACACACACAGCAACTAACCCCCACTCCAACCACTATCCCTCTCACCAGCATTCACCACCACCAGCACCAACTAACCCCCCACCCCCCACTCCGATACACAAACACACAACCATTACAACCACAACCCCAGCACAACCTCATCTCAACCAGCCCCCCAGAGTCACCACCAACAAGCTTCCCCCCACACCACCACTACCCCTACAAAAACCACAATTACCATTACCATTACAGAAGGGGTAACAGGCAGAAGCTGCAGGCATACTGTCCCCCTTAACTCTGTGTTTCATCACCACCCGCTGTAATTGGCTGTGTTGGCTGTTGTATTGGTTTCTCCTATTTTACACCCGCGCGAGGGGAGAGAGAAAGAGAGAGAGAGAGAGAGAGAGAGAGAGAGAGAGAGAGAGAGAGAGAGAGAGAGAGAGAGAGAGAGAGAGAGAGAGAGAGAGTGAGAAATAGAGAGAGATTGGTCGCGTGACTCAAGGAGAACGGGAAGACGGAATGGATAGAGGAGATAAGTGCCAAAAGAGGGAAGGGAAGAGAGAGATAAGTGAAGAGAGGAATGGAGAAGAGGGGGAAAGGAGATATAAGCGATGAAGCCCTAGAAGATGAGGGAAGATGAGATAGGAGACGAGACTGTGAGTGGAACAGAGAAAGGGAGAGTAAGAATGTCAGTGTTACCACAGGAATTGAAAGAAGAGGAGAGACTAGCATAAAGAGATGGCATAATGGGGAAATCAGTAACGATCGCGAAGGGGAAATCGGAGGAAAGGGGAAAAGAATAGGCCAGAGACTGAAGGGAAGACAGAAAGGGAAAAGATCCCCAATTTTCTTTACCTGTTTACCCTACTCTTCCTCTGGTTCTCTACTCTCTCTCTTTCTACCCTCCGCTCTATCGCAACTCTCTCCCCTCGTCTCTTCGCTTTCCGCAGCTCTGTTCTTCTCCCCCTTCCTGTTCTCCTTGTTTATTAACCGTTCTCTTTACCTTCTTCACTGATCCATTGTTTGTCGCCCTATTCTACCCTCGACTCTAAGGCACTTAGTTTGCTGAACTGAGAGGAAAAACGAAGCAAAAGTTCGAATACACAAACTCACTCACTCTCTCTCTCTCTCTCTCTCTCTCTCTCTCTCTCTCTCTCTCTCTCTCTCTCTCTCTCTCTCTCTCTCTGTCTTCTCTCTCTGCCTCACCTTTCCTATCCATTTTTTTGGTCTTCCCCTATCCTTCGCCCTCTCCTCTTCCCCTCCCATTTCCTCTCACCTTCTCTCCTCCTTCCTTCTCCTGCCTCTCTCAGCCACACACTGCAGTCCAAAGACCATCGCCAATATAAATATGAAATATTCCCGTGGGTGAACGGAGTCCGTCCGATAGTCTGTCTCTGTTGGAGTTGCTAGTTTTTCCTTCTTTGGGGTGAGAGGAAGTGTAGATTGCTCTCTTCCCCTCTGTTGGGGCACGAGAGAGAGGGGTATTGTGCCCCTTCTCCTCTGTTGGGGCACAAGTGGAGTATGCCTTCTCCTTTTTCACTCTCTACATCCTACGAGTGATTTTACTTTGAGGTTTATGGGTTTCTATAACTTTCGTTTTGAGTCTCTTGCATCTAGTGATTGCAAGCAGAAAAGAAGGGAGATACTGAGGGAAAAAAGAAGAGAGGCAAGAGGGAGGAAGGTAGAGAGAGAGAGAGAGAGAGAGAGAGAGAGAGAGAGAGAGAGAGAGAGAGAGAGAGAGAGAGAGAGAGAGAGAGAGAGAGAGAGAGAGAGAGAGAGAGAGAGAGAGAGAGTTGGAAAGATTGCCTAATATATCTAGCTTCCACATCTAAGAACTCTTGTTTCATTTGTCTTTAACAATCAATCTTCAACTTTGTCGATACCTTTCGGTGCCTTTCGATACCCATATTATATATATATATATATATATATATATATATATATATATATATATATATATATATATATATATATATATATATATATATATACTTTCAACTTAGCAGTTTCCACTACTTTGAATAATCTTAAGTTCAACATACAACTTGTATATGCACTTACAATAAACATCCAGCATTTTTGACAAAAATATCTTACGAAATTTTGCAGAATTTTGAAATAAAGACATAAATACATTTTTGATGTTAATCTTTCACATGTAATTAATTTTTTTTATGATGATCTAATTCCATGGTTTTTATTCTCCCTGTGTCATGAAAAGGAAGACAAATATTTGCGACCCCCTTCTCATTTAATTCATTATCTAGCGCGAAAACATGTCATTTGGGTCTAATAAGCGGAATCTATTATTCATTCCTACTGTATCAAAATTCATTGTTTACTTACTGGCAACTCAGGTTAAGTATGATGTTAAATGTCGCCATCTAGAAAGATTCTGGTGACAGTAGCATCACCGTCGTGGAGCTGGGAGAGAAAATAATGCATGTTTGAGTATGAATATATGCATGTACGTATGCATGAAATTACATATGTGTGTGTTTGAATATACGTATGCACGAATGTTTGTATGTATAGATGGAAGTATGTCTGTATGTATAGTTCGAAGTATACTTGTATATTACATTCTGACAGTCCAGTTTACTGTTTCTATGTCATATTCTCTCTTTGACTTTCTCCTCTAGTTCCAGTCTTTACGACTGATTTAATCTGCTCACAAGTCTCCCTTTCCCTCTGTTCTCTGCTTGATTGATTGTCCTTATCAATTCTGAATTTGAGCTCCTGTTTGATCTTTAGTTTGCTTAACTATATTTCATATTTATGTGCATGCCGCCATATCTAATTGGCAATTTCGTGCTAAAGCTAGCTGGTAGTTTCTTGGTATGGCTAATTGGTTTTTTCTTGGTAAGGCTAATTAGTAGTTTATTGGTATGGGTAATTGGTACTTTCCTGCTGTATCAAGCTGGGATTATCGTTCTATGGCTAATTGGTAGTTTCTAGGTGTTTATGGTTATTTCTGTCTATATGATTCTGTCTAAATTGTCTTTTGCTGTAATATGAGTTACCTTCTATTTGTCGACTTGTATCACTGCCTGTTTGTCTGGGTCAATTTCTTTCTCACTCTGTCTGTATCTCACAATATCTATCTGGGTGTTTAAATGTCTATCTATGTATGTTTCTATGTGGATCTGTGTCCGCGCCGCCAAGCATTGATTCAACACTAAATAGTGACTGCAGTGACCTTCTCGCCAGCTGTGGGGGGGGGGGGAAGGTCAAAGGTCACTTGGCTACTTAATTATTTAATGTTCGGCGCTTTCAGGGGTGATAGTTAGTTGCGCATGTTTGGACAACAATGCAGTTCGTTAGAGCTTCTGCCCTGTGTACTTTGTCCAGTTGATGTGGCTGGCGTCGTTTGTGTGGATGCAGTGGTTGATGTGGTTGAAGTGGTTGATGTGGTTGAAGTGACTGGAGTGGTTAGTGTGGCTAAATTGGTTGGTCTGTCTGGTGTGATTGGTGAAGCTGTAATTGGTTGATGTAATTGGCGTGATGGAGTGGTTGTTGTTCCTTGAAGGGTTTTGCATAGTTGGGTGTTCCGGGAAGTTGGCAAACACAGTAACGAGAGGTTCCTCAAGTTTAAGTATTGTAAAATATCAATAATTTTCAATTTATACGGGTTTCTACGTTATATATTGCCAGGAGTTTATGTCAATTTTATTTTACATAAAGTGAAAACTTGTAGACCTTGCGACCTCCATAACTGAAGGAATTTATACCAAATTTTGCAAGGGATTATGAACTAAACCAGAGCGTCGTAGTTTTACGTAACAAAGTCTTGAATAAGACAACATAAAACTAACTCATCTTCCAATATGACAACATAAAACTAACTCATCTTCTAATATTACAAGATAAAACAACTCATCCTCCAATAAGACCACATAAAAACAACTCATCCTCCACTAAGACTACATAAAAACGACTCATCCTCCCATAAGACCACATAAAAACAACTCATCCTCCATTAAGACAACTTAAAAACGACTCATCCTCCCATAAGACCACATAAAAACAACTCATCCTCCAATAAGCCCACATAAAAACAACTCATCCTCCAATAAGACCACATAAAAACAACTCATCCTCCAATAAGGCCACATAAAAACAACTCATCCTCCAATAAGACCACATAAAAACAACTCTTCCTCCAATAAGACAACATAAAAACAACTCATCCTCCAATAAGACCACATAAAAACAACTCTTCCTCCAATAAGACCACATAAAAACAACTCATCCTCCAATAAGAGCACATAAAAACAACTCATCCTTCAATAAGCCAACATAAAATAGTTTATCCTCCAATTGGACATAATACAGCCAAGTATTACGAGGGATTTGTGGGGATTTGTGAGGAATGTGAGAGAGAGAGTTGCTGGATTCCTCAAAATATATTATTTTTGATACCTACCGAGCATTAACAGAAGAGTTAGTAACTCCATACTAACAGAAACAGATGTGATTTACACTGTATCAGTATTATGCATTAACAGTAACGGGTGTACAAATCCACAACGGTCGATATCTGGGTTCATGGGTTACTAACCCTTGTGGATTTGTTCATTTGATACATCACGTTATTGTGATTTCTGTGTATAGTGTAGTGACGGGTGTATTTACAATACATCCGTTTTTCCCGTTAACATAAACTGTTGTACATACAGTGCATTTTTTGTTTCATTTTTCACTGGCATGGCTAGTTTACACTCCAAAAAGCAATTATTATCATTCATTTCATCAGTTGTAACTCCTGATGCCAACGGATATACGCACAATTCATTATTTTTTACGCAAACAAAAGTTGGTATATACACAGCACTGCATATTAACACAGTAACAAACATCGGGTGAATTCACTGCTATGCATCCGAGAATTATCATTCGTCTCCCTGGAATATATGGGACCAATAAAGGCAGGATGAATTCCAGGTGCGTAATAACATTTCCAATAAAATGGGAATTTGGGCGAGCACCTTGGAGTTCAATAAAGATGTTTGCCTCGAGAAATGTTCTGAGTATTAGTGATTTTAATAAATTTTTATTGCATAATGAATGCTCCATAGTATCATGTTACAAATGTATTTTATGTAAATAAAATTGATTTTGAAAAATTTCCGAAATACGCCGGAATAATAGCTTACAATCCTGTAAGCTATTTAGGATTTCAGTGTCCCATTAGGATGGGAAAGTGGGTATGATGTTGGGTTTTGAGACATGATCATATCCGAATGAAAGATCATGACATGGGTAAAGGATCATGTCAGGGACGAAAGATCATGTTATGAACGAAGCATCATGTCATTCTCTGACATGACTATGATCATAAACTAGAAGAAAATATTTTATTATTTGATTACATTAATATAATTTAGTTTTCTCCAAAATAAAAAGAAAAAAAAACACACTCATAGACTGGTTAATGAGGGAAAGTTGTGTCATCGGGTTTAAAACCTTCATTAAAACGCCTTTTACAAAATTGTAAATTAAAACATGTATCCTATTTGATGCAGTAAGTCGTAACCTCATGAAATATATATTATTTAAAATGTACAGTTAATTAAGACTTTTGAGTTAAGTATTCACTCTTTTCCAGTAAAGGTTTCCAGTACTTTATGGCACTTTACAACTTAACACTTAACAACTTAATCTCGTAAATAATAATCTTGCAAATGAATTGCAACTAACAAAATATTCCTCAATAAATGATATGAATCTCTGCATTATTACAAATAAATTAAATAAACGCGCTGTTTTAACTTGTAAACTTCATAGTTCATTTTATACGCGACGCAAAAAAGTACATGTAATATTAACTTGAATATTATACTTTTTATTTAAAAAAGTACATATATATATATATAAATTTAAGAGTTTTCAGAAAATAATTTCAGCATCCAAAACCTCGTTAACTATGCAATTAAAAACATAAATAGAATGCTTAATTACTATGTTATAACTAGGAAGTAAGGATTTTTCCCAATCTTTATTGTCCTCTCTCTCTCTTTCTCGCTCTCTCGCTTTCGCTCTCTCGCTTTCGCTCTCTCGCTTTCGCTCTCTCTCTCGCTGTCTCTCTTAGAAACAGAAACTCTCACCTTTCTGTCTCCTCCATCAGAAGCACTTACTATCTCTCCCTCCAACAAAAGCACTCTGTATTTCTCCCAAAAGAAACAACAACTCTCTATCTCCTGCCAACAGAATACTCGCTCTCTAGAATCATATTGACTATGTCCCCACTAACAGAAGCATTCACTCTTTATCTCCTCCATCAGAAGCACCAACTCTTTTTCTCACCCCAACAAAAACACTCTCAATCTGCCCCCCAACACCTGCACTCACTCCAAATCTCTTTCTCTGTCTCTCTCTCTCTCTCTCTCTCTCTCTCTCTCTCTCTCTCTCTCTCTTTCTCTCTCTCTCTCTCTCACTCTCTCTCTCTTTCTCCCTCTTCCTCCCAGCAGAAGCACTCAATATCTCTGACCTATTCCATCAGATACATCAAGATGTCCTCGCCGTATCTCAACAACATGATCATCGTGGGTTGCATCTTGACTTACACCTCAGTCATCCTGCTGGGCTTGGACTCGGAGCTGACGAGTGAGACCAGCTTCCCCTACATCTGTACCGCCAGAGCCTGGGTTCTCATGGCTGGCTTCTCCTTGGCCTTCGGTTCCATGTTCTCCAAGACCTGGCGGGTTCATTCCATCTTCACCGATGTTCAGCTCAATAAGAAGGTGAGATGGGGAAGGAAGAGCCCCCCAGACGTGGATGGATGGGTCGTTGGGTGGGTAGATTTGATGGATGGGTGAGTGGATACGGTGGGATTGATGAAGGGATGAATCAGTGGATGGAGATTGATCGGTGGGGGAATTTATGAATGTCAGTCATTGATTAGGGATAGATGTATGGGTGATTGATGTAGATATATGGATGAACGAGATTGGATATGCGTGGAGTGGAATGGATGGTACTGGATACTGAGAAAAGATGAAAGAATGTATAATATGGAAGATGGTTGGATAGATGGGATAATTAAATAGTGTGGATGAAAGAATTGATGAGGCATGATACAGTTTCTACTATTTTATGTATTTTTTTCTTAACTGCATGTAATTTACTTATTTATGATTAATATTTAGGAGTGTAAATAATATTCCTATAAAATATTTTGTTTCATTGTCGACAGAGAAGAAATATACTCCCCCATTCCATCTCCTACTGTTCCTTTCCACGTCTCTCTACCTCCCAATAACCATCCCCTCTCATACCATTTAGTTTCTTTCTGATGTTCCCTTCCTCTTTCATTCCCCAATACGTTTATTACCAGCATCCCTTATCTGTTGTCTTCCTTTTTCCCTACCTTGTCCTCCCTCCCCTCTCACACCGTTATTTCCCTACGGTCTTCCACTACATTATGTCCCTTCTCGTTTCCTTTTCTCTGATTTTCTCCCCGCTCACGTCTCCATTATCAACATCCCCCCAACCAATTCCAGTCATTCGCTCCCAATTCCATCCTTCCCCTCTCCCAATTCCACCCCTCACTCCTCCCCATTCCGCCCCTTTACCCGTCTCAACTACACCGTAAACCTCCTCCCCCTCGAAGGTAACAAGGAGGTAAACTTAGGAATATTTATAGGTGAGAGAACTTGAGGTAGAAGCTTGAGAGGACGGTGTTTACAATGTTTCCAAGGCTGTATGTTTGTCCTTTTTGTTATGCTCTTTTGTTTTTGTCCTGTATGGAACGACGGAGGAAAGAACTGAAGAAAATAAACATGGAGAGGGGAGAGAGGAGGAAAGGGATGGAAGGAAGGAGAAAGATAGATAGATCTATTCACTATAGCGTTCAGGTGCCTAAATATATATTTATTTAAACATGAATAATAATTAGAGTTGTCATTGAATTACAGGTAACTCATTACAAAAATACTACAGCTGCGACACGGAGTGACAATGTATTTATATTTATATAACATTATGTATTTAACATATCAAAAGTGTATACATATCGAGCATAGATAGCAAAAAAAAGGCACGAACACAAAGGAGAAATGAAAAAAATGTACTTATGTCAAAAAGTAGTTATATGAAAGGAAAACTTTTCTATAGCGACATTGTTTGATGCCGAGAGAGAGAGAGAGAGAGAGAGAGAGAGAGAGAGAGAGAGAGAGAGAGAGAGAAAGAGAGAGAGAGAGAGAGAGAGAGAGAGAGAGAAGCGTGGATGAGAAGAGCAACATGTCTTCCCTCAAGCTCTATAAATCATTCACACCGGCGCTGTGCTCACCTTACTAACAGCTTTGTAATGACATGTTTTCACCGGTCTTCCCAACGGTTCCTACTGGTCTACTGTTGCTGCTCCTGCTGCATTTGCTGCTACTGTTGCATCTTCTGCTGTTACTTTGAATTCTCCTGCTACAGCTGATGCTGTTGCTAGTGCATCTGTTGCAACTACCGCTTCTACTACTCCCCCCCCCCATATAATCCTGCTGTAGAAGCAATATAATTGAGGCAGTTTGGTTTACCTTACCAATCTCTGTACACTGGTGAGTGTAAACCAGCTCGGCTTTGTGTCGGGGGCGACATGTGAGCATTGTTGCTGGCCGCGGTATACCCTCTGCATGCTGCAACACAGCGAATACCTCCTCCTCCTCCTCATTATTGTATCACACCATTTGCCATTTGCAGACAATGCACTACTATCGCGGAGCATTATTGTTCTTGTTACGTGCAGCTGCCGTGCCCTCGTGAGGCACGGCAGCTGCACGTGCAGAGACATATACTTCCTCGAAGTTTATGTTTCTGCTGTAAAAGCTCCAGTTTTCTGATCAACAAACTACCTTCAGCATTAGCTTTTATATGCACGAACTACCTATAGCTTTATATTCTCTATGTACAAACTACCAAGAACATTAGTTAACTATGTACATGTAACATAAAGTTCCTTGCTGTTGATAGCTGTCTGAGTCGTAAGAAAATAAGTAGAATTAGAACTGTTGAAGGATTGTTGGTTCATACTCGGTCATCCCTATTTATATCCAACCAAACTCAGTTATATATATATATATATATATATATATATATATATATATATATATATATATATATATATATATATATATTTCACACCCCCATGTGTGAAATGCATAGTCTTCTTATGGGTATTAATTTAGCTAATAACTGGCTCCATGAACCTACCAACCTATTCCCAGATCAGTATATTCCCGGGTCAACACCTCTAGGGGGGTCATAATTAGCAGCCATGGATGTAACTCATCCGTATCTACGTTTTATTTGCCTGGTAAACCTTTTAGGCGTCTCTGATCATCCGTTTCTCTGGTAATCCAGCATCCATAATGTCGGGAGAATCAGTGTGAAGAGAATCTCATTGAATGGGACGTGTAAGATGGAGGGAGAGAGGGAGGGAGAGAGAGAGGGAGAGAGGGAGGGAGAGAGGGAGGGAGAGAGGGAGGGAGGAGACTAATTCTTACTCTTATCCACAACATCACCAACAAAATATAATTAAGAATGATAGCTAATAAACAGAAATGGCAAACCCAAATATTCCCACACGTCTTCATAAAGTACTTGCAAACATACTAAAGTACAGGAAGAAAAAGAAGCAGAAAGAGAGAGAGAGAAACAGAAAATATGATAAAAAGAAAAAGACGAATAATTGAAACAGATTTCCCATTCAAACAATACCACCTTTCTGGAAATTTTTCCCCGTTTTGTCTATTGAGTACGGAAGAAAAATCCATTTTCACCCCCTCCCCCCCAAACAAAAACAACATCCCCCCCCCTTTTTCTTTACCTCAGCAGTCGTGGATATTCACACCGAGGGCGCTGCTAGCTGATTTGCGTAATTGAAAACGGCACTCGATCCATATCGCGCCTAACTCAATGCGTGTTAAGAGGAGGAATGGGGACGATGGGTGACACATTTACCGGCCCATTTGGCTAATGAAAGCAGATGCGCTTGTCGTGTCTGCTGGCGGGTGTGGGGGCAGACCCTACGACGGGAAGCTCTATACAGATTGTTCGGCGTTCGACTCCTTCTTACCCGACGAGGTGGGGGGCGCATTGAGAAGGGTGAGGGGGGGGGTGGGAAGGGGAGGGTGAAGAGGGTTCTGGCGGAAAAGGGAGTAGGTTACTGTGAGGCGAAAGGGATGGAAATATTTGAAGATGGAGGGACGGGTTTAAGAGGCGATGGATAGAGTGTTTGGAGTGAGAGGAGGTTATAGGAAGAGAAAGGGAGGGGGGGGGGGAATATGGTGGAGTGAGGAAATAGGGAGAGAGGTGAAAGGGGGTTAGATAGGGAAAGAAGAAATGATTGTTATATGGTAAGTGGGAGGGAAGATGAGGTGCAGAGAGTGAGAGGGAAGGATGTGATAGGAGAAAAAAGGGGTTTCATAAGGAGCAAAGGGATAGAGGAATAGGCAGAATGAGATGCGAGGTGTTATAAGATCAGAGCGGGGGGAGAGGAGTTTGTAGAGAAATGAGGGAGAGTGGATAGAAAAAGAAAGGTACTTGAATTAGAGAAGTAGAAAGGGATGTTTTGAGGAGCGAGGTGGAGTGTGCAGTTTTGGGGAAGAGCGGTGGATGGTGAAAGGAACCTTTGGAACCAGGATTGAAAGGGTGAGTCTGACATGATTCGGGATTGAAAGGGTGAAGAGGTGCTGGTATTTTAAGTGACAATTCCGGCCATTTGAATATTTTCTCGCAAGTTTTCTATTATTAAAGGAACTATTTTCTCCCATTATGACGAGTATATGCACACCTATTTGCACTTGCAAGGGGATTTTTCAGCTCCTGGGCTCCGCCTTCGGTTCAATCTATTGTCATCCAACACGTCATCTCCTCTAATGCGTCGAATTTTATACACGACTCGGCCAAACCGCTGAAATTCCGACACATTAGTAAAACTTAAAGCACTTTGATATTGATTTTCCTATACATCGAACTCGGTAGGTTAGGTGGGTTGCTTGGGTGTGTACGTTTCTGCCGAGGCAAAACAGTTGCATTTTTTACGGAGTCAGTCTCACTTATGATTGGTCAGTTACGTGTTATAAAAAGCCTAGCTTTTCCTTACTGAGGCCTCTCTCTCACACAGGTGTGTATCTTAGACCACGTCGTGGTACAGGGAGTTAAGGTGAGCGCTTGGAAGTACCCTGGTCGCTGGTTCGAATCCCCTCATTGCTCCAGTGAATTTTCTAATCGTGATCCTGTTTTATCTTTGAGTTTTTATCTTAGATCGGTTAGTGTATTCAGTCGCTTACAGCCAGCCTCTAATTGTCCCTCCGAGTCAATCCTATTCAATCTTAATCACTTCCCAGTCAATCCTCTTCAATCTTAATCACTCTCAATTACTTCCTGTCACTCCCAGTCATGCCTTGACACTCCCAGCTGCTGCCAGTCGTTTTTAGCTGCTATCAGTCAATCCTGTTCGCTTACTGCAACTTTCAGCAGTCAACTCTAGTTACTTACAGTACTTGTCACTCATTCCTGGTCAGTCATAGCCACTCAGCCATTTCCAGTCGATTTATGTTGTAAACTCTCAGTAACTTCCAGTCACTTTCAGTCACTCCTGGCCTCTCAAAGTCGTTTTCAGTCGTTCTTAGTTTCATTCCAGTTACTTCCAGTGCCTTCGAGTCAGTCCCGGACCCTTCCAGTCACCATACCAGTCGCTACCAGTCGTTGTCAGTCGTTCCCAGTCGCAGCAAGTTATACCATATCACATCCAAAAAATCGCTGCTGTCGTTCTAAGTAGCCTTCGCAGTCCATCTTTGCTCTGTTTATCTTTCTTATTGTATATGTTTCTCATTGGTTAGGTTTCTCACTGTTTATGTTTCTGACTTTTTATCATCTTCCATTTCTCACTTTCCCCTTCTCTTCCCTTTTATTGTCCACTCTTCAGAGTTCATCACTTCTCCTTGATTTCCCCTTGTTCACTGTTTTATTCCCCCTTTCCAAGTTGGTCCTTCGTTTTCCCCTTTGTCTCTTGCATATTGCCTTTCTCTCCTTGCGTACTCTGTAGTTTCTCTTTCCCCCCTTCTCTATTAATTCGGAAATTCGTGATTTATCGCTATTTTCCTGCTGGAAATTTTATAGACATTATTTTCCAGTTTCTCTAACACGGTCCAACTCTCAATATGGTTCGCGGACTCTACTGACAAATTTTCAAATGTCAAGAAAATGGGTTGTAGCGATTAATTGGTTTCAACTGTGTACTGTAGTGTAATTGTTGGTCACAGTAGGCCCTATTAGGGGAAGTGCATCTGGCCAATTGGGATGCAATCCGTGCGGTCACCTCTCCAGTTATTGAGGTGACCAAATTGAGGTAAAACTGACAGACCAAGTTAGTGGTGGTACCTTATTCAGTGGGTTAAACGAGTCTAATAAAATTAAAATAAATAATAAGGCAGCAGCAGCTATTGCAGTAAATGCAGCAGTAGTTACAGCAGGAGAAGCAGCAGCAGACACAGTTATTGAAATAACAGTGTTGCAGCAGTAGCAACAATAGCACCAGCAGTAGCAGTAACAACATCTTCAACTTGTGTGTGTGTATATATATATATATATATATATATATAGGGGGGTACCACCACTGGTGTAATTATAGGGACCCACAGCCTCAGAGAAGGGAACACAGAGCACTCAGGGAAAAACTTGACATTTAACTCTGAATACGAAAGAGTGTTCACTTCTCCTACCACCCCCTTTTTTTTTTTTATTATGATGTACACTTTATTATGCAAGGTTATACAGTTACATATCTGATTTTATACAAAAAATGAACATTAAGAGGACACAAGAAAAAGTTCGCTTCCTAGAGGCTGTAGATTTCCTCGAACTCCTCCGACGCCGGGCAGGAACCGAGGATGCAGCGGGCATTTCCCCTCTGGATCGCGACACTGAGGCGCTGAAAGAGAAAACTTGCTGCTCTAGGGAATAATGTATGAATAATGAGGCTATCACCTCATTATTGTCCGGTCGTGATGGTCAAGTGGATTAAGGCGTCTTGTACATACCAGTTGCGTTGCTTCTGGGAGTATGGGTTCGAGTCACTTCTGGGGTGTGAGTTTTCAGTTATATATATATATATATATATATATATATATATATATATATATATATATATATATATATATATATATATATATATATATTTATATATATATATATATATATATATATATACACTATATACATATCATATATATATCCGCCATTTTCGTATAGTCTATTATTACCCTGCATGACCTCGTCAAAATCCCTCAGGGATTTAATAGGATGCCACAAAGTTTGCTACACTGAAATCCCTCGGCATGGCGTTAATCCCTCGGTAGGCAATCCTGTCCGATGAAATGAGTTTAAAATCCTATTGAAAATTAAATCCCGTGATCACTCATACGTATGTTCTGTTAAAATGAACGTATGAGCGATGTTCAATTATTTTTCTAATGCTTCCTGTAATCCAACAATATACGATAGTTTTCGTCGCATTCGAAATGGAATGCATTTTAAGTAAGAATTTAGTTTTAATGTAATATGGTGTTTTTATTGATTTTCATGTAGCCTATATTTTTGTGTTTTTATAATAGTCTTTGTGTTTAAATGTTTTTTGTTCTTTCAATCGTTTTTTTTCTTCATTGTCGTTTTAAATATCTATAAATGTTTGCTCTCTCTGTCTACTTCCTTCTCTGTCTTTCTTACTCCTTCTCACTACCTTCTTTTTTCCTTCCCTTCTTCCCTCTTTCTTTCTCTTTCCCTCTACTTTTTCTCCTATTCTTTCGCTCTCCCACTCTTACATCCTATCTCCATCCCTCTCTCCTCCATTTCTCTCTCTCTGCCTCTATTCCTCCGTCCCCTCCCTCGCTCTTTGTGCTTTCTTCTCCTCCTCCTCAAAGTCGTCTCTCATCTTTATCTTTCTCCTTGTTTATTCACGCTCCGTTCTTGCGAATATCGAATTGTTAACTACCTTTCGCCTTTTCCTCATCCTCCTCCTTGTTTGCTTTCTTCTTCCCTTTATCTTCACCCTCATCTTCTCCTTCTTCTTCCTTCCCCTCTTCTTCTTGCTTTCGCTTATTCCCTTATGCACTTTCTCCTATTAGTGTTATTTATTCTCTTTTTTTGCTATCCTCATCCTATTTCCCCTCTTCTTTGTGTCAGCTATTCTCTTAAATTTGTCTTTCTTGGTTTTCGTATGGTTGCTATTATTACATTTTTTTCTCCTTTCTATGTTTTTGATGTGTTCCCACTTTCTTACTGACACAGGTGGGATTATTTTCCTTTATTATTGTTTTAATTTTCTGTTTAGCGTTATGTAGTTTGCTGTTACTTGTTCTTGTTCTCATTTACTTCATTTCTCTTCTGGTTTCGTGTTTTTTTTCCCTTCTTCTGGTTGTTTATTTCCTTTTTCTCTAAAGCCACATGCTTGCTTTCTGTAATATTTTTGTAATCGTGAGAACGTCATCTCTTTCGGGTACTGAAGGCCTTAATTTTATGCAGCTTTGTTTGTGTGTGTGTGTGTGTGTGTGTGTGTGTGCGTGTGTGTGTGTGTGTGTGTGTGTGTGTGTGTGTGTGTGTGTGTGTGTGTGTGTGAGAGTGTGTGTGTGCATGTGTGTGTATATGTGTGTGTCCTCGTGTGTGTGTGTGTGTGTGTTTATGTGTGTGTTTTAACATGTGATGAAGAACATATGTCGGACTTTGTACTCCAAATTTAGGCAATTAATATATAAAACCCGTGAACCCAAACCGAAAACATTTAAACCAGTGTTAAAACAAGACAAATCATATTATCCCACTGTTGCTATCACCGGCCAACGTAACCAAACATTATCTCGCCAAATACAGATCAAGAACGCAATCTAACACCATAATTCTTTCGACTTCCCCCCCTCCTCTTCTTCCCCGGCGTTTCCTCTCTGGTTGGCGATGCTCCTGCGCAGGTAATCAAGGACTCTCAGCTCTTCCTGGTGGTGTTCGTGCTGCTCTGTGTCGACGTGGCCATTATGACTACTTGGCAGATCGTCGATCCCTTCTACAGGGAGACGAAGAAACTAACGCCCTACGTAAGTATTTTATTGTCGCCCATACAAATGGTTTTGAATGCGGTTTGATTGGTTTTTTAAGGACTGGTTGTTGAATGAAGTTTTAAAGCCCTCCCTTATCATAGATCGTAACTGGATTTCACTAGAGTTGAAGCATGATAATTGGTGTGACTGAATTTGAGTTTGTCCTATATAATGGCTGTTGGATATTCGTAAGTTTTTTTATGGATTTAGGATTTATGGATTTAAGATTTTTGGGGGCATATATTTCTCGTTAACTGTCAATTTTCCTAATTTCGCTTCCATCAATATTGATCTCTTGTCTTAGTACCTCTCTCTCTCTCTCCCTCTCCCTCTCTCTCTCTCCCTCTCCCTCTCTCTCTCTCCCTCTCCCTCTCCCTCTCTCTCTCCCTCTCTCTCTCTCCTACCCATTCCATCACGCTTCTTTTCCACCATAAAGCCCAATTACCCAATAATCCGTCCAATGTATCTGTGTTTTGCTACCAACGATAACAACACAGGTAGTTAAACTCACCGATTCGTTGTGTAACATCTTAATGGCCCTGGTAATTATAGGGCGTGTCGGAGAGGAGGGGAAGAAGAGGGGATGGGGCTTCCTCGACCTTAGCAGTGGTGTAGAGGGAAGAGGGGAAGGTTTCCTTTACCCTAGCCTGGGTGTAGAGAGGCGGGAGAGGGCTTGTTTGAAGCTAGCATTGGTGTATAGAGGAAAAGATGGGCTTCCTTTGATTCTATTTTTGATGTGTGTGTGTGTGTGTGTGTGTGTGTGTGTGTGTGTGTGTGTGTGTGTGTGTGTGTGTGTGTGCGTGTGTGTGTGTGTGTGTAGATATGTGTATGTGTGCATAATGTGGGCACTCACCTAGATGTTCTCTAGGTGAGTGAAGGTTGGGGTCTTACAGGAGCAATATAAAGTTGAAGAATAACATCAGAGCTTTACTATATTATAGATTTTATGCCCTACTAATAACAGTTCACTGATCCCTCTCACAGAAGGAATTGGTGGTTCCAGCAAACACTGACTCACGGATGAAACTATCTCCCACAGATGCGAGGAGACATTCTTGTCATACCAGAGAACGAGTACTGCAAGAGTCAGAAGATCTCCGTGTTTATAGGCTGTATATATGCGTATAAAGGTCTACTCATGGTGAGTATATCTACTCATGTCCACTCAAGATAATTTGACTCATTTGGAGTGAATGCTCACGGTATCTAATTAGATACCTCCCATGGTAAATATCCTCCCATGGTGAGTATATCTACAGTTTCATCCAGGTTCTGTAGAAGACAGTGGTAGAATTCTTGATGGACTTGGAATAGACTTCTTGATAGACTGGGAGGTAAGTGCTTTTTGAGAGAAATGGTGGAAAACTTCTTAGTAAATTTGGGGTTAGATTTTGAGGGACTCATTAATAACTTAAATAACCAGTTTGTGAGACCGTGAAATGACTCGTGGTAATACAATCTGCTGTAAACTTTGTGATATTTTGAGATTCTGAAGTTCATTTTGAGTTTATTATTTTGGTTTATTCTAGTTTACATTGGTTTGCTCTTTTGTGTATTTGGGTTCAGTCTGTGGAAGGTGATTAATTGGGGGATATAACTTTATTGCATGATGCATGATGCATTAAACTGCTGTTTTTAAATTTGGTTTCATTGTTGACTTAGAATTTCACATAGACTGTTACTATGATACTGAACTTTATGGTATATATATTTTTAGAAGTAAATTGGTACTGTGAGACAGAATTTGGCGTATATATTGTTACTCTGTTATACAGAATTTGAAGAATATTGGCAATGTGTAATTGGACTGTTGGTATGTGATAGATCGTTAGATCGCAACCGATATTTAGAGTGATATTTCCTCTGTGGCAGAAACATTGAGTGATAGCATTTCCTGTGGCATTTTCTGCGTGTTCCAGAGTTGACAGAAGCCACGAATGAACACACGCACACACACAGACACACACACACACACACACACACACACACACACACACACACACACACACACACACACACACACACACACACAGGACCTCGCAGCCGAATGGACATCGCACGAGAGTGTTAGTCCTAAGGGCCAGGGTTCGATTCCCTTCGCGGAGGAAATATGGGAATATTCCCGTAAAGGAGATATAATAAAGAAAATAGGTTGGCAATCGGTACATTAGACAATCAACGATTAGAAAAGCGGAATCCAAGAACTAACAGCTCGATATCCTGCAGGCAAAAATAGTAGATCCAAACATTAAAAACGCACAAGCACACACACGCACACACGAATACACACAAACGCACACACGAATACACACACACGCACACATGAATACACACACACGCACACACGAATACACACACACGCACACACGAATACACACACACGCACACACGAATACACACACACGCACACACGAATACACACACACGCACACACGAATACACACTCACTCACGAACATAAACGGACACGAAAGAAAAACCCAAGCTCCATCATCAATGCTCAGAATAATTTCTCAACACCTGTGCTCAATATCAGTAATCCTACTGAGCTAAAGGTTCACTATTTACACACAAATCTCTCTGTATAATAAATTAAACATCCCCTCCACTTTGAAAGAGAAAATCTGATCTGGATAAAAATATGATCAAGGGTAAAAATTCACGAGGAAATTAGGATAAATTTTCCCCCATTAAACGGCCCGTAAAGATATAACAAATTCTTGAGAACCTGTAAAGAAAATAAATGGCACACGAAACATAGATTTTTAATAAAAAAATGCTCTTAAGTGTAGTTAAGAGAGCGAACACTTAAATTTATAAACCTATAAGTATAGCCTGGGGTTATAAAATATTGAAAACATTGCATATAAGCGAATGTCTGAAACGAAAATATTCTTTGATTACGAAAAATACAGGAAATCACGCGAATATGACTACAGCGTATGAAAGAAAATAGAAAACGGAGTGGAAAGAAAAGGCAATATTTACAGATATTGAAATTTGCAGAAGCACATAAATAGATTCACATGCGCATGTGTACACACACACACACACACAAGAAAGGCCAGAAAGAGAAGGGTGGGCAGACTGCATATTTTTGGATTGTCAGAAAGCCTTTGATACAGTGCCACACAAGAGGCTAGTGCGAAAGTTGGAGATGCAGGCTGGAGTGAGAGGGAAGGTACTCCGGTGGATAGAGGAATACCTAAGCAACAGGAGACAACGAGTCTGTGTGAGGGGTGAGGTCTCAGATTGGCGAGACGTCACAAGTGGAGTCCCGCAGGGGTCAGTCCTTGGACCTATACTGTTTCTGGTATATGTAAATGATCTCCCAGAGGGTATAGATTCGTTCCTCTCAATGTTTGCCGACGATGCAAAAATTATGAGGAGGATTGAAACAGAGGATGATAGTAGGAGGCTACAAGATGACCTGGATAGACTGAGTGAATGGTCCAACAAATGGCTGTTGAAGTTCAACCCGAGTAAATGCAAAGTAATGAAACTAGGAAGTGGAAACAGGAGGCCAGGCACAGGATACAGAATAGGAGATGAAGTACTTAATGAAACAGACAGAGAGAAAGATCTAGGAGTTGATATCACACCAAACCTGTCTCCTGAAGCCCACATAAAGAGAATAACGTCTGCGGCATATGCGAGGCTGGCTAACATCAGAACGGCGTTCAGGAACCTGTGTAAGGAATCATTCAGAATCTTGTACACCACATATGTAAGACCAATCCTGGAGTATGCGGCCCCAGCATGGAGCCCGTACCTTGTCAAGCACAAGACGAAGCTGGAAAAAGTCCAAAGGTATGCTACTAGACTAGTCCCAGAACTAAGAGGCATGAGTTATGAGGAAAGGCTGCGGGAAATGCACCTCACGACACTGGAAGACAGAAGAGTAAGGGGGGACATGATCACAACCTACAAAATCCTCAGGGGAATCGACCGGGTAAACAAGGATGAACTATTCAACACTGGTGGGACGCGAACAAGGGGACACAGGTGGAAACTGAGTACCCAAATGAGCCACAGAGACGTTAGAAAGAACTTTTTCAGTGTCAGAGTAGTTAGTAAATGGAATGCATTAGGAAGTGATGTGGTGGAGGCTGACTCCATACACAGTTTCAAATGTAGATATGATAGAGCCCAATAGGCTCAGGAATCTGTACACCAGTTGATTGACGGTTGAGAGGCGGGACCAAAGAGCCAGAGCTCAACCCCCGCAAGCACAATTAGGTGAGTACAATTAGGTGAGTACACACACACACACACACACACACACACACACACACACACACACACACACACACACACACACACACACACACACACACACACACAGGTGTGTGTGTGTGTGTCAGACTGTGTGCTTTTCAGAGTAGTTAACAGATAGAATGCATTAGGCAGTGATATGATGGAGGCTGACTCCATACACAAATGTAGATATGATAGAGCCCAGTAGGCTCAGGAATCTGTACACCAGTTGACTGACAGTTGAGAGGCGGGACCAAAGAGCCAGAGCTCAACCCCCGCAAGCACAATCAGGTGAGAACACCAGCAGGTTCCCGGTAAGCATGACAACAATATGAATAGGTCCAAAGTCAACCTAGCATATCCCCCCTTTTCTCTCCCTGACTTCTCAACTCTCACCAGTCTGGCCTTTGTGTCTTCCCTCCCGACAGGTGTTCGGATGCTTCTTGGCGTGGGAGACGCGCCTGGTCAGCATTCCAGCGCTCAACGACTCCAAGTACATCGGGATGAGTGTGTACAATGTGGTGATCATGTGTGTCATCGGCGCCCCCATCTCCTACATCCTGAGTGACGAGCAGGATGCCTCCTACCTCATCATCTCCGTCTTCATCCTCTTCTGCACCACCGGAACTCTATGCCTCGTCTTCGTGCCTAAGGTATAGTCTCAAGGAGCTGCTTAAGGTGCTACTCGTCAACAAAGCAGGAGAGCGGAGGGTTGAAGTGACAAGGAGGACATTTTTTGGATGGGGGTTCAAGGTAGACGGACAAGGTTCAAGTTACGGGGGCCTCGTAGCCTGGTGGATAGCGCGCAGGACTCGTAATTCTGTGGCGCGGGTTCGATTCCCGCACGAGGCAGAAACAAATGGGCAAAGTTTCTTTCACCCTGAATGCCCCTGTTACCTAGCAGTAAATAGGTACCTGGGAGTTAGTCAGCTGTCACGGGCTGCTTCCTGGGGGTGGAGGCCTGGTCGAGGACCGGGCCGCGGGGACACTAAAGCCCCGAAATCATCTCAAGATAACCTCAAGATAGACAGCTGTGGATAGAGGTCAGGACATGACTATACTATCCTCTCTATATTAGAGTGGATAGTATAGTCAAGACTATAGTTACTGGTGGAGGAATGTGGTGATATGTGTGAGGTCTGGATGGGTTGTGTGTGTGTGTGTAGTCGTGGTGCCTGGAATGATACTTGAAGTGGCGGGGGGGGGGGTAAGTCTTGTTGACTTGTCTGTCATTAAGTCTTATAATTGGATTTTTGTGTCAGGTGTAGCTTAGGGCCTCAGGCGAGTGTGTGTGTGTGTGTGTAATTACCTAAGTGTAATTACCTAAGTGTAGTTAAAGGATAAGAGCTACGCTCGTGGTGTCCCGTCTTCCCAGCACTCTTTGTCATATAACGCTTTGAAACTACTGACGGTCTTGGCCTCCACCACCTTCTCACCTAACTTGTTCCAACCGTCTACCACTCTGTGGTAGACGTGTGTGTGTGTGTGTGTGTGTGTGTGTGTGTGTGTGTGTGTGTGTGTGTGTGTGCGCGTGGTGTTTGAGTGTGTGAGTATGTGTGTGTGTGTGTGTGTGTGTGTGTGTGTGTGTGTGTGTGTGTGTGTGTGTGTGTGTGTGTGTGTGTGTGTGTGTGTGTGCGTGTGTGTGTGGCAAAAAAACAACAACAACAGTTGATTAACAATTGAGATGCGGACCCAAAGAGCCAGAGCTCAACCCCCACAAGCACAACTAGGTGAGTACAACTAGGATAGTACACACACACATAAGCACACATTAACAGAAGCGTTAAAGTGAATGTAAACAGGTATACCAGCTTCTTCCTGGCAAGGCTATGCAGTTTAATCCATTGATCTAGAATGAATAGAGAAATGAATGAAGTCATTAACGAAAGAAAAATGAATCGCACGCAATAATAATACAATAATTGATAAATAAAACTGGAGTAAGAAACACAAAAGTAATACTGCCCGAAAACATTGCAATTACGGCGCAATAAAAATTTAAATTATGCAATTATTTTTATTAGCATCTATAAAAATATTAATAACAATTCCAGATAATAGAATTAAATGCTAATTACCTCAGCATTACTTTTTGGAGGCAAGATTAATGGAAAGAGTTTTATTTTTTGATAACATGTCTAGAATGTCCCCACGGGCATTCAAGAAGAGTGGGGGATCTAATCTTGAAATTTTGGAGTCTGCGGTTGAATTACCTTAATTCAAAGCGTTGGCCTATTCATATCTAATTATATTCGTCGAGATTAAAAGTGCAATCATGAATGAATGCCTCCTGATTTGGGGATTCATATTCAGCGACACAGATAGTAGGTTTTTATTTTTATTAGTAATTTGGAGCAATGTGGACAACAAACTTTGGAAGCTACGACTGGCTCTGTTAAGTGACACACACACACACACACACACACACACACACACACACACACACACACACACACACACACACACACACACGAATGGAAGGCTTTAGGAAGTGATGTGGTGGAGGCTCACTCTATACACAGTTTCAAATGTCGATATGACAGAGCTCATAAGGCTTAAGAACCGGTAGATTGACAGGCGGTTGACAGGCGGGTTAAAAGAGCGGAAGATCAACCCCCCACAAGTACAGCTAGGTGAGTACAACTAGGTGAGCACAAGCATAATTGTTATCGTGAAAATCATTCAAAATCCTTTAATCATTCCTTTTTCCATTGCCCTAATCATCTTTATAACCGTTGGCTTCAATCGTGGATAGAAGGGGAGAAGATGAAGGAAAGAGCAGAGGAGAAGGGGAGAGAAGAGGGTAAAGAGGGGTTAGAGAGAAGAGGAGAAAAGGAAAAGAGGGAAAAGTTAATGAAGATAGCGAAAGGAATAAGTTCCATTGCTTTCGAGCTTAAAGCTGACAGTCCAAACTTGAAGTCTGCAGTATTTCAAGCTTTGCTAAAAGATGGTTACAGAAGACAGAAGGAAAGGAGGAAGGAAGGGAAGGAGAAAAGAAGAAGTAAAAGACAGTGGCAGTAAGGGATTGAGAGTGAGAGGAAATCGTATTAAAAATAATAATTTTATATAAAACTTTTTAACCAAATACCTTAAAATAACAGTACGCTGCAGGGGGAATTACAAAATACATAAAACCATTAATAAACATACAATATAGAGCGTGTATTACTCTACACACTGATAAGAAAAACTGCTATTTTTCCTAGTTACTGCTTTTGTAGTTTTCATAGCTACTGATTTTGTAGTTACTGACTGTAACAAATGACTGACATTTGGAACCTAAATCATTTCTTTTCTCCTGAATTTCCATTTCAGATACAAAATTGGGACATTTTTCCCCAAATGCATTCAACTTATATTACAGCCTCATAGTACAGTTATTTTCAATCTCAACTCACAATCGGGGGATCTCGGGTTCGACTCCCGGGACGGACAGAAGAGGATGACTGCCTTTGCTTTCACCTGATGCCACTGTTCACCTAGCAGTAAATCGGTATATCAGATAGTTAGGCAACTATTATGGGGATTGCATCATGGGAAGGGTCAGTAGTTCGACCATACGGAGGACCTCAATACACGTCTAAAGCCTACATATATATACACACACCCAGGCCTCCTGTCCCCGACAAGAGCAGTACATGCCTCCAGTATTTTGTTATTTTCTGATAGTATTTGTCAAATGTTATTCAAACATTTCAAGAATAAATCCCCCTGACTGTAAATCCCATGGTTGTAAATCTGCTGTTCTAAATCCCCTAGTTTTAAATCTTTTGTCTGTAGACCAACCGGCTGTAAATCTCCAGGCTGTAAATCCCCTAACTGCAAATCGCCTGGTTATAAATCTACTGGCTGTAAATCCCCCTGGCTGAAAATCACCTGGCTGTAAATCTCCAGTCTGCCAATCATAAAGTTGTGAATTCACTGGCTGTAAATCTAAGGGCAATAAATATTCTGGCTTTAAATCAGCAGACTGTAAATCAGAGCCTTTATTGACAACGGACAAAATTAAAGGCTCTGGCACCGCCTGTTGACTTTATTACACACACACGAGACATTGAGTTAACCGAGCAGTAGGACTGATCGCTGATGCAGTGATTTACTTCAAAAATAGTACAACCAGCATGAAGCTGCTGATGACTGAGCGTCTTACGTTGTGGGTGCCACCGGTAGGTTGCTCACGAAGTTAGTTCAGGTGGTCAACCTTGAGAATATAGGCGTTGTACAGAACATTAAATACCAATATCAATCAAAATAGAAGGTCTCAAGAATTTAGATATCAGTCTTCTCGTGCGTCTCTCTCTCTCTCTCTCTCTCTCTCTCTCTCTCTCTCTCTCTCTCTCTCTCTCTCTCTCTCTCTCTCTCACTCATAAATAAAGGAAGCCTGTGAACCGGTCTGACGTTAACTACCACTCCTGAAAGCAATTAAACCCAGGTGGTGAGGTTACTTGTGTCTCCTGGTTGGAAATTCAGGATGACTCGACAAAACTGCACTAATTTGTGTTGACAGGCAAGTGGTTAGTTGGTCCAGGGTGGGTGTGTGTGTGTGTGTGTGTGTGTGTGTGTGTGTGTGTGTGTGTGTGTGTGTGTGTGTGTGTGTGTGTGTATACTCACCTAGTTGTGTGCTAGTGTATGTGTGTTAATCTTATTTATTGCAAAAAAGCAATCCAATTCATTGCAATATATCTAAATATTATATATATATATATATATATATATATATATATATATATATATATATATATATATATATATATATATATATATATATATATATATATATATATATATAAAATATATATATATATAATATATGTATTATATATATATATATATATATATATATATATATATATATATCTTATCAAGATCTGCAAGAAAATCACATGCAAAGCTCTATACGAAGTTTGGAACTTATGACATTGGACGCGAAGTTTTAAATTAGATTTGGAGCTTGGCTGAAACGGATCACTGGAGGGGGATTGACGTTCATTATGGACGTGTTGACGTGCATAATGGACGTGTTGACGTGCATAATGGACGTGTTCATGGTCCCAGTTGACGTTGAGAATTTTAATGATATTGAAACGTGGCGCGTTAAGACCGCAGACTTTCACAGCTGTCTGCGTTAATAATGCCCCTGGTTTCACTTTTCATACTCTAGGGTTCTTGTTTAGATCACTTATGAAAAGTTTATATTTTTAAGTTATAAGGGCTTAGATAAGGCAAACAGTGTCCAACGATCAGCGAGTATTTTGGGAGTATTCTGTCCAACGTGCATTGGGAGTACATGGGCTGGAGACCGTTGCAATTGCACTCCCTCAATATTCCTTTCTCCTCCCCTCTCTCCTCGAAACGTCCACCTTCTTTACTTTATCTTTCCTTCCTTCCTTTACGTCCTTGCTTCCTTCCTCCTGATCTCTCTTTCCGACAGATCTCCTTCTTACTTCTCACTCACCCTTGTTCTATTCCCCTCTTCCCTTTTTTTTTTTGTTCATCGTCTCAAATATTTTGCATCTTCTTTCTTCCCACTTTATCAAATCCAATTCTCGTTTATTTCTTTTTCTAAGGTGAATCTTGCTTTCTGTCTCTTTCTTCTATCTCTAATTCTCTCTCTCATTCTCCTTCCCTCCCTCATTCCCTCTCTCTCTCTCATTTCCTCCCTCCCTCCCTCCCTCCCCCTCCTCCACTTCCCCCTTTGCTAATTTGTCCCAATTTTTGTCCCGCGATGTAATTGGGTTACTATCGATCACCAATAACAGCAGATTTTGGACAAAGATTGAAGGCAGTGGTGGTGAGGGAGGGAGGATGGGTTGAAGGTAGATAGGGAGAGAGAGAGGGAGGGAGGGAGATGTGAGGTAGAGAAGTGAGGTAGCTGGTGGCAAGAATAGAGAAATGCTGGTTGTAGGGATGTCGGTCAAAAGGATTAGATCAGTTTTTGGAACTGATTTGGAACAAAATAATTGTATTCTGTCGTGTTTACTCACCTAGTTGTGCCTGCAGGGTCGAGCATCTGTTCTTAAGCTCCGCCTTTCGATCATCATTAGTTCAGTGCACAGACTCGATCTTTTTTCACTCGTATTGATTGGTCAAGGAATTCACGTGGAATCATTTGAGTTTCAGGAGCAACAACACCTATAGGCAATCTCTGGTTAAGTTCTGTGTAACCAGTGGGTGGGTGATTTCATGGGGCATAGTTCATAGTGACTTACAGCTTGAGGACCATTCAGTTTGCCTAATTTTCCAGGTTCCTATTTTCTGTTAGGTGAACAGTAGCAGCAAATGAAAAGATACGTTGGTCAAACGAAGAAACAAATGCTGGATAGAAGCTGATCATATATATATATATATATATATATATATATATATATATATATATATATATATATATATATATATATATATATATATTATTAAATATGACCGATTTATAATATATGTCTACAGGAAAGACTGCTACCAAAATATACTAATATATATATATTATATATATATATATATATATATATATATATATATATATATATATATATATATATATATATATATATATATATATATATATATATATACACGATGACCATATATCCAATCGTTCAGTCTGATCTATGTACTCATACTCAAAACACATTGTATGCATATTTATTGCATATTCTCTAAATATGCAAATATTCAATATTCTGCAAATCTAATTATTATATTCCCAATGCATATCGTATACGTATGTTGTACCTTTTATCTACATATGCACAATTTTCATTTAAAGCATATATCTCTCACATATGGCTGTGGAAAAGAATGAAATGTTTTAAATATGTGTTTTGTTGTGCTTCCAGCTTTGAGCAGCAGTCAATCTCTCTCTCTCTCTCTCCCTCTCTCTCTCTCTCTCTCTGTCTCTCTCTCTCTCTCTCTCTCTCTCTCTCTCTCTCTCTCTCTCTCTTTCTCTCTCTGTGTCTCTCTCTCTTTCTCTCTGAATTCATCCCTCGCAATGGGCATATTATCTTACACTCTACGCTCTCATCCCTAGAGGTCGTTACCTCCTCGACTTACAGTAATCAGACAACTAAAGTGCATATCATCTTGCAACATGATTCAGTCTGCAATAATAATAAATAATAAATAATAATGATAATAATAATAATCCTTATATTGAATTTTTGAAAAATTTGATCTGCTATATATCGACTTTAATTAGTTTCTTCTTATTAATATAGGTTTTAATTATTAATATACGTATGATAATAATAATAATTACCTATTATTTTGGTTAATTTACAGGATTTAATTACAAACGTGTGTGAACTGTTTGATATGGAAAAAAAATTATTTTATTTGCATTCAATGTAGTTGATGTATGTCCATGTGGTCACCCAATCAGTTACCTGCCAATTCCAAGCCGTGCTTAACCTGACACAAAGACAAGCATCATCCTCGCCGTAGGTAGATTGACGCCGGCTAAGCAGCCTGTTTTCTTGATTGGCCACTCCGTAAGAAATCCAATCTCCTACATGACTCAGAAACGAACCCAACCAAGCCATCCAGCCTTCCGAGTCCGATGCATAGAAAACGGAGATATTTGTGAGCAGTGATTTTTATAATAGGTTGTATTTGTTACGTTGGGTATTACAGCGTACACAAAAATGCGACCTGATAGTTGTAAAGACGGGTGGTGCTATAAGCAGTGGTGTAATGTTCTTGGTCTACAAGATCTAAGGAGGAGGAGGAGGAGGAAGAAGTGGGAAAGAGATTTAAGGAAGGAGGAGGAGGAAAATAAATAAGTAAAAGAAGCAGGTGAAGGAAAAAAAGCATGTAAAAAGAGATGAAAGTTTTAAAAAAAGTGAAGGACACGCCCCCTTCCCTACAGCACGAGTCTTCAGAAGCACGTAAAGTGCGCTGAAAAGCACGTGCCTAGTTGAATCATTAGTTCATACAGCCATCTCCCTCCTTCCCCCTGT
>NC_091164.1:8996981-9004481 GCF_040958095.1 Procambarus clarkii
GACCATTGTATCATGTAGTAAGTGACTTGACGGTCACATACGGACCGAAACGTCGTCATCTTCTGGTGTGATGTTTGGTCAGCATATCCTCAGTCATGTTATTGTGATTCATCGCCTGCATACTGAGATTATAGATGTTAATTCTCTCCCACACTAATCCAATCCCTTTACATTGGGATTTACAATCCAATCAATTGTTCACTCTATCTATTCTGCCCTTGTCTCATATCTACTGTCTCTTCCTGTTCATTCTCCGTCTATTTATTCCTTCATTGATGTTCCCGTCTCTTCTACTTCCCTTCCCGTCTCTTCCCCGAACAGGTCCGTCAATCACGGAAGCGACGGATGCCACGGAGTTGACCTCGCTGTGTTCGGGCACGTCACAAGAGGGCGAGTACGTACTTGGCCGTACCCGTGTCGCGTGCGTGCCCTCCTCCCTCACCACCACCACCACCACAACCACCACCACCACCACCACCACCTCCACCACCACCCACCACCATCTTCAACAACACCACCACCACCACCTCCACCACTACCACCACCACCACCACCTGCCAGGGGTGGGGTCCGCCTCTCTATCACTTGACCGTGCTGCTTCGCGGTCAGTCCTTGTGTCTTGCTTACTTTCTTATTCAGTTTCTTACTTTCATGCTTACTTGTTCCTTGACTTTCTTATTTCCTTGCTCACTTGACCTCTTTTTCCGGGTTATTCACTTATATTTAATTATCATGTTTATTCACTGAGAAATTTCGTTACTGTCGTATTTGCTCATTTTCTTAACCCTTAGACTGCTACCAACGCTATTTCACGTTTGTCACTATCGGAAGTGAAAAATAGTAGAATAGTAGATTTTGTTCAGTTAAAATCCTTAAAATAATAACTCACTGACATATCTCCATTAAATATTATATAATAAGATGAAAAACCTTGCAATTATTCCTTGCAATTCGGTAATTAGAAGAATTTTGGCGCTTGCGTCATTATCGTTCTTGAAAATAGAAGATATAAAATAAATTTGTTTGAGATCATATTTGTATTGTTTTTTTTATTATTGCAATTGATATTAAATTGTCAATCTTAATGACACAAAATCAGATTTAAAATGAATTATTAATAAAAGGTTATTGTTTAGAGAACGTTACAATAAGTTCTTCATATCTAATGTAATCTATTATACATTTTTCCTACTTCAAATTATTTAATGAAAAAATTCAAGTATTTAGTTTTCTAATTACTTTATAATTTTCACAAGCAGAATTATGCACTTTTTAAATAATTATCCAGTTCAGGAGTTAATGGCTGTAATTTTCAGATTTTTAATTTCTCAGTGCCCTTACTGAATTACTTTCGTGCGTAATCAATTGCGCGTGATACCAACTTTTTAATTTAATTACTTTTTTTAATATAATTTTTCCTTCATGTTTCCATGCATGAACTTTCTTCCTCCTCTTTACCTCATCAATTTATTCTTGTTTTATCATAATCCAGGTTTACTTTATCATCATCTATTGAGTTTTTCTCGTTAATTAGCCATTATAATTAATAATTTTTTCTTTCTTTGTGACTTCGGTTTTCCTAATGTTTCTTCGGCTTTGCTTTTCTATCTTTTCTTTTATCTCCAGTTTCGTGCATCTTGCTTCAATTTGTTTAGTTGTGCTTCTGTGTCATCTATTTTGCTCCTGTTACTTCCATTTGGTCGTGTTTCATATTAATGATTCTCTTTCTTCTTCTTTCTTTAATTGTTTTTCTGTTTCTTCCGTCTCTTTTTATATGTATTTAAAACATCTTAATTACTTTATAAATTATTTTTTTTCTGACAATTATTTTATTGTCTCCAACATTCTTTTTCTCGCGTGATTATATTTCAATGTGTTTATTATTTTATTATTTCAAGTATATTTAAGAATTCGTTTTTATTCTTATATATCCAGCCTGTTCTGTTACACGGATTCTTATCACAATTTGTTCCGTTTTTTTAGTTTTGTTGCTCCAGTTGTGTATTTTTTTTATTTTCTTATTGTTTATTGTTTTATACTCTTCCGCATATAGCATTTTAATGTTTTATTTTACTGTATTTACTCGTTCTGTTTTGGTTCATGTTATTTGAATTACTTGTCTATTTTGATCATTTATTTTTATATCATACTTTATCTTGACACTCTCTCTTTCTCTCTCTCTCTCTCTCTCTCTATTTTGGTGATTTTTAACTATATATTAATTTTGTTTTATTTTCCATCCCTGATCTCTTTCATGTGTTGTTCCTCCTATTCTTATTATTCTATTATTCCTGCTTTTGTTCTTGTTTTCTTTTAATATTTTTGATTTGGTCTTAAGAGGGGTAATCAACCTCTGGAGAGTTATTAAGGAAACCACAATAACTTACTGTCGTTACTGTAGTTACTGACCAGCTAGAAACTGCACTTCGAATATAGTTTTGGATTTAAGTTAGTTAAATCTAAGTGAATATACACCGAGATGTGAAGAACACATTTCATTGTATACGCAACTGTTCTTCGTGTTCTACGCATTCTTTCTCTTCTTCATCTGTAACTCTACTTATGTGTCAATATTTGACTTACATGTGTTTCTTGAATGTATTTATATATAAATATATGTATCTCAAAACTTAATCTTCCTCTTGTTTTTGTTTTTATAATGTGTTTATTGTATTATAAATTGTTTACCTCTGGCGGAAGTCTCAGCCTACAGGGATTTTTTTTCCGCTGTTCCTCGTTGTCATTTAATTTTCTGATGTTTTATTAAAAACTACGTTTTAATTTTAATCCAAATTTCTTCTGTTCACTTTGAGACTGTTTATGTTTCTTCATTGTTATTGTTATGTGTTTAGTTCTCTTATCTTTTAAAATTATTTTTTTCGGTTCTTCGTGTCAAATTTTATCATTAATTTACGTTCTCAAGTGTGTTTTTATACTGTGCTGTTTCTCTGATTAACTTTCTGTTCACACTTATCAATTCATTCAGACACGGTGGTTGTAGTAATTATTTGAAAATAAATTTGATTTTGAAATTTTCATTTGTAGTGACTATGACCTGATTCCAATCATCTGTTGTTGTTGCTAAGTTATTTTTAATTGCATGATAGTTTCCATAGCCTTAATTTAGCAAAAAAAAAATATTATTTGTTTTTTTTTAACATGTATAAACATGTTTAGTGATATAGTGGTTTCGTTTTATTTATTTTTGTTTTGTTTAGTAGAAATACTGTTTATTTGGTATTTATTTTTCATATATATTTTTTAATGTGTATATCAGTAGTGATGTATAACACTGGGTAGATTAGTATACATACGTATGGGTTTGTATTTAAAGGTTTCCACCAAAGTATATAATACAAGCTTTCCAATACAAGTTCTACTCAATAAAATAAAAATAGTTAGAATTTTAACATTTCCAATATAGTTTACATTTCAAAATTCCCAATAGAATTTATGATATATTTCTAATACAACAAAACTTTAATATATCCCATATTCTTTCAAATTCCAATATATTTTAAATAGTTGTCATTTCAATCTCACATCCACCAATACTCAGAGTATATTATTATATATATTGACAAATTTAATTATCTCCCCTTAATAATATTTATTATATATTATTTACAGCCCAGCTCGATAAATAATTTATTGAGAATTAACAAATACAGTACTCAATTTGTTCCCATTTCTATAAGATTGCAGATATCTGTATTAAAGATTTATTAACCCCCTTTTGTAACGTTTCAGGAAATTTCAAGTTTACCTAAAAGAGTTTTAAATATCCCAATTGCTCTCTGAATATTATACATATATATATACATATATATAAAATATATATATATATATATATATATATATATATATATATATATATATATATATATATATATATATATATATATATATATATATGTGACAAAATAGGAAAATCCTCCTAATTTAGGAACCTTAAAATTTGAATTAAAATATAATTGTCAAACCATTCGTTTTCATGACTGAATGAGATATATTAATTAATAATTTATGTTTTATTGTAACTGGTAAACACGCAATCTTATTTTTTATTTTCAAAGTAATTATTATTCTAATAAATATATAATCTCTAATAAAATAATTATATATATATATAAATATATATATATATATACTCTCTTAATTTATTACAAAAAATCACTTTTCATTGCTTTTTTCTATTTGCCTTTCGTCCCATTTATTCCTTCTTTACTTGTAGTTTTCTAAACTTAAAAACCTGCTTTTGAGACAAACATTTTTATTTTTGTTTTATTTTGTCTTTAACAAATTTCGTCTTTTGTCTGTTGCTCACCGAGTCGTACTTCTGTCCTGAATATTATTTCATTTACGTCTTATCTACACATGATTAAATATTTATATTGCCTAACAGCCCATACATTTAACATAGTCTTTCTTTCGCTACATATTATGTCATACGTAACTGAACATATATATATGTAATGTTACGTACGATATATAAATATAATTTGCATGTGTGTGTTACTGAATATGACCAATAGGGTTTGATCAAGTGAGAAAATTACATTTGACCTGTATTTGAATTATTACATTTGTAAATGTAAAAAATTTAAAATTACATTTGACCTGGACTATTTTAGTCCATGTCAAATGGAATTAATCTATTTTTTAGTCCGTCAAATAGAATTAGTCTATTTTTTAGTCCAGGTCCAGCTATTTTTGTCCAGGTAAAATAGACCTGAGGTCTATTTCAGGCGTGTCCATGACCTCGTCTTATGACGGTACCTAACATGGGGCGTTTGATTCCGCCTCAGGATGATTACAAGCAGAATAGTGTGCCTTTTTTTCTCCTGAGAAGATGAAAAGCAAGCTGCCTTTCGTGGTTATAGTCGTTGCTTTTTCACACTTCAACCTATGCAAAAAGAACTAGAAGAGGAATGTGCCCTAATGATGACCAGACCACACACTAGAAGGTGAAGGGATGACGACGTTTCGGTCCGTCCTGGACCATTCTCAAGTCGATTGAGAATATATTCTCAATGTGCCCTAATGCTAGTAGTGAGGGCCAGGATTGGTACAAGGAAAGTGCTGTTGATGCCTACATCAACCCTGCTCTTTCCCGCAGCATCAATTGGAAGCTATTTGACGAGGAACTCAGTAGATCGAGGCATGTCCTTAACAACGGAGTCTCTAATACCTATGTAGATGAGATCATTTAAACTGCCATTGTATCACTGATAGAAAGGTCGACATTACAGAACCTGTCCCATCTGGTATGTTCTACTAAATAATCATATTTTCACGGAACGGAAGAAACAGCTTCACAATATATTGCAAGAATGATATGATCGTGAATTTGTCTGTGCCTCTACATATTGTTATGAACTGTCAGCCGCAATATTCTCAGTATATAGGCAAGACAGAAACCATTCGTTTCATGCGTTTAATAGCGCACAAACAACACGGTTCTTTCAACCATCACATTATTTATTTCACAGCTAACGCATCACCAGAGATATCCTGACGAACAACGCTGAAATAATCGACAGGTACAGCGATCAGAGACTAGATATAGCAAAAGTACTTCATATCAAGCACTACCATCCAAATACCAACAGCCAGCTTACACATAAGCACGTCCTTACTGTCTGCACGATCGAGACAGAATTTCCAATATACAACACACCTTCTTCCCTACCTAACCAATGAGAATGAAAAGAGCGCTCGTCAGGGTAACTATCCCATCTTTCTTCACACATACATGGAATATACACTGCTGTTTCTATTCACCTGTATTAAATTTCCTCTATTAATTTACCCAGCAGCTGCCATACCTCTTAGCGGCGTCTACTGGAGGACAGGAAGCCGGGGGCTTGTTAAAGGGCAATAATGCTTCACTTTAATAGCTATGCAACATGCTCCAGTAGAAGTGATAAAATGGACTTTTGGAAAGCTAACATTCTCCCCCTACGTTAAAATAGAACATTATAAATAGAGACAATTTTCATGCTAGAGTCATTGATCAAACCCCTTACTGAAATATTCAGTAACATCTGCCTTTACAAACGTCATGAAATTCTTGAACCTTCATTTTAAATTGAACGTGACACCATCCTAACATGATGTCATAAAACAGCCAAGGCTCTCCCTATCACCATCAATATCAATCACCATCATTTCCATCACAAATCATCACCACCACTATCATTATTATCAACACAATCACCACCAATATCACCATCACAAAAATCACCACTATCACCATCACCACATCAGAATCAACACAATAAATACTTTCATCAGCATTAATTCATATCATTAATTCAGTATTAATTAAGCATTAATTCAGCTTAATTTCATATCAAATAGACGTCTATTAGGATTTAGGCTCAGCATACTGTAAGTAGAAGCGTCTTGTCTCACTGTAAACAAATATAAATTTTTTAGATATGTTTAATATATTATCTGATATAATAATATATTACTAGATATATTTAATATCTTACTACATATATTTAATGTCTTGCTAGATATATTTGATATATTTCTAGATATATTAAATGTATTTCAATTATATTTAATATATTCTTAGATATATTTAATACTTAGATATATTTAATATATTTCTATATATTTTATATATTTCTATATATTTTATATATTTCTATATATTTTATATATTTCTAGATATATTTATATTTATTTTAATTTCTGGATATATTTTATATTTTAGATACGTTTGATAAATTTCTAGATGTATTTAATATATTTCTAGATACTATTATTATATTTTAGATATATTTATTATAATTTTATATATATTTATTATTATATCTCTAGACATATTTATTATATTTCCTGATATATTTAAAAGATTTCTAGGTATATTTATATATCTTGAAATCCATTAGATATATTTCTAGGTATACCCGTGTATTTATACATTTAATTAATTTATAGGAATATTTAATTTCTTCCACATAGATAAGGCTATCGAATTTTCTTTCGTGTATAATTCAATGCTGATCTTTTTTTATCTATTTTGAATGGTAAATGTATAAGTTTTTGGCTTTAGTTACAAATGTTATGGAGGATATAGATATCACTGTCGTCAAGGCATCTTTAGATTTGCACCATTCTCACCTCTGGTTGCGTTAATGGTGATTTGTTATGGTAGTGATCTTAAGGTAGTTTAGTTCTCTGTTTAATACCGTTAACTGCACCGCTACCGTTATGGGCTGTTGTAGCAACAGCTGCTGTTAGTAGCGTACCGTCACCACGCCACTGTTGCTCACTGTATCCGTCACTATAGCCACGAAAGCACCGCACGTATCATCACCATCATTACGATCACTATTAATACACCATCCTAGCTGTGCACCTTCCAGCAATAACGACACCACCACCATCGCCGCCATAAATGGTAATATCGTCATATTGTTCTACCATAATCACCATTAATACATCACCATTACAATGCACCAACTTGCTCGTCACCACCATGTA
>NC_091164.1:9009481-9056981 GCF_040958095.1 Procambarus clarkii
TTTATGTAAAATGTTAAATGTTGCTTAAGATTCCACTATGGGTTGAGTTAATTTGACTGTATTTAAGACAATATTTACCTAAATCTATGTTTTCTGTATAAAAATAAAATGAAAACAAATTTCATAATTCTCACATTAAAATATATAAATATATTGAACTATTTCTGTAAATGATTAAATTAATATTTATCTTTAAATAATAATTGCATTCAGCTGTATATTCACTGAGAGGTTTCTTGAATTTTTAGCATAGTTCAAGACTAAGATTGATTTACTGATTGGTGAGTAAGCAAGTGTTGAGGAATTAATAATTATAGGTATTAATCATGATCTTCCCGCACGACTCTTAAACGTCACTCTCAAAAAGAACACATTTTTAACTTTTTTCCCTTGAAAAGCAAAATCCTACACACACACACACGCACAGGGGCCTGGCGGTTGAGAGGATAGCTCTTGGGGGTCATAGTTTTAATGACCCGGGTTAGATTCCCGGTAGAGGCGGAAGCAAATGGTCAGAATTTTGTTTACCCTGATGTTCCTGTTCACCTAGGAGTAAATAAGTACCTGGGAGTTAGACAGCTGCTGCGGGATGCTTTCTGTGAATGTGTGTGTGTGTGTTAGATAAAAATATATATAGTAGATATAATATAGGAAAAATATATTGGTTAGAAAGACGGGTCCAAGAGCTAATAGCTCGATTCTACAGACATAAATAGTAAATATACTCACAGAAAATAATTAATAAGTGTCTTGCAATTAAATTTGTTAAGTGATTTTATGTTATAACGAAGTTAAAATGTTTCTCGTGTTCGGTCTTTCTCTCTCTCTCTCTCTCTCTAACACTCTCTCCCACTCTCTTTGTCTGCTCTCTGTCCCGTCTCTTTCGCGCTCTGTGTAATCCCACTCTCTTTTCCATCTTCTCTCTCGTAGACACAAGTAAATGTAAGTAAAAATAAAAAAAATAAGGAAATTCATTCAACAAATCTCTGAAATCCTGTTAGTAAGAAAACAAACCGTATTTCTATAAGTATCCACATTGGAAAATGAACATTAAACTAATCCGAGCGCTTTCGTGATACAAATCATTTTCAAGGAATAATTAGGTAATGGGGGAGAAGGGGTCATATATTCCTTGAAAATGTGTTGAATCACGAAAGCGCTCGGATTATTTTAATTTTCCTATGTGGATACTTATGCATAACTTAATCACGTGATCCAGTCCCCTGGGCTCTAGAAGACTCGAACCATTGACCCCCACACGTGTAATGCCGAAGTTCTATCGACCGACCTATTGTGTAGTCTCAATAGGGAAAGATTTTTGTAATCATGTATTTGTAATTATGCTTGCTTAAATATACATGTGTATGTTTATGTATCATAATATGCTGTTTTTCATACACACGTGGTGGCCGTTTCATGTTAAAATTGTACTGAAAATTATAAATAATTTCCTTTTGCAAAATTCTGAAAAAAAATCATGTTCCAATATAGTGAAATATGGTGGGACAAATCCCTAGATTATTACACTTTTTTATATATTTTTTGCATTAACTCCAAAAGCCTTTGTTCATTATTTTTTTATTATTATAAAAATCAATTTACTTTAAAATTGCCATATTGATTTAGTTAATGTACTTTTTAAATTTATACAATGTTTCATATTTAAATTTGAATTGCCAAAATGTTAAATGTTTGTTAAAATCTTCTATATTTTTATTATATCGTTTTGCAAGTGTCAGTTAGATATATTGTCTTCCTGAATACATTTAACAAATTAGTTCAGCGAGGATGGCCAAGATTCAGAAGGATTTTCCACGAGGAACAATTTATAATATAGAGCCTATAACCTCCTAACCTAACTTAACCTAAGCAAACCTAACCTAAGCTAGCCTAACACTACCTAACATTAGCATTAAACAGACTTCGAAAACATTCCAGATATCTTCTTCCATTCCCCTTCCCTGATTCCAAAGTTATTCACAATTCCTCTACCCCATTTCCCCTACCCAGCATCTGAAATAATTCACGATATCTCCTCTCATACCATCCCCCCTCCTGCCAAGGAATCCGAAATTATTCACGATAGCTACCTGTATACGCTTTACCTGCCACCCCGCCTATCTCGACAGGTATCGTCGAGGGATCGTGTGGCGAGTCAAGAGAGCTTGGGTACCATGAGCAGCCGGGGATCGGTTTCCGGCAGCATCTACAGCGTCACCTCTGCCAGGAGCGACGCGCCAGTCTCTCGATGTTCTAGCAAGGAGACGGTGAGTGCTTTTTGGTACGAGTTTACTGCCTGAAGGTTCTATGATATTTGGGGCTGATCTTGTCGGAGGTATCGTCTTGATATTTGGGACTGACCTGGTCGATGGTCTGAGTTATCGTCTTGATGGTTGGGACTGATCTGGTCGAAGGTATAGTCTTGATATTTGGGACTGACCTGGTCGATGGTCTAAGTTATCGTCTTGATGTTTGGGACTGATCTGGTCTGAGATATCGTTTTGATATTTGGGACTGACCTGGTCGATGGTCTAAGTTATCGTCTTGATGTTTGGGACTGATCTGGTCGAAGGTATAGTCTTGATATTTGGGACTGACCTGGTCGATGGTCTAAGTTATCGTCTTGATGTTTGGGACTGATCTGGTCGAAGGTATAGTCTTGATATTTGGGACTGACCTGGTCGATGGTCTAAGTTATCGTCTTGATGTTTGGGACTGATCTGGTCGAAATTATAGTCTTGATATGGGGCGTACCTGGTCGAAATTACCGTCTAGATTTCTGAACATCTAAACGGGCCATAATTACCACAAACTACGTTCCTGGTTCATCAATCTCCTGGACAGAGCTTCCAGATCTCAATTTAAGTAGTTTACCTGGCTTAATCGTTTGGGCCTCGGCGGTAATGTTGTCCACAGTAAAGGAAAAAAAAATATTTTTATTTTGTATTCATTCTTTTGGCTAAGCCTTTCGTTGTTACTTTTATTCCCAGTATTGTTCATTCTTTCCTGAAAGAAATAACAATTATTGTTCTGGTTTTGTCAATACTGATTTTTGCACACAATACAAAATTTAAAATTTTTGAATTTTGCATTCATTAGTGTCTAATATATTTTGCCGTAAATAGTGGCATTTATTTGTCTAATTTAATGCATTAAATAATATGTTTTATTATTTTTCACCTGTAATGGATAGTATTTTGTTTATTATTGCCCCCTTCATTATGCCCCTCTCCTGCATTATGCCCCTCTCTACTGTTTATTGCACCCCCATAATGGAAATTATTCACTGTTATGAGTGAAATAATTATATCATTAGGGCCAGAGTTTCCGTGGTAGTTGAAATACATAATTATATTTCTAACAGTGAATATTGTTGCGTGAAATGATTCATATTATTTTAATTAATGTTTTTAATTATTGTGCTTCGTCTCGTTGTTTACGCTATTTATAGATGTTTACGCAATTTTGAAAGAGAGAGAGAGAGAGAGAGAGAGAGAGAGAGAGAGAGAGAGAGAGAGAGAGAGAGAGAGAGAGAAAGATGACACACTAACCCCTAATCTAGTGTTAATGTATAAACCTAAGAAAGCTTCGACGAATAAGCTTTGCCTCTCCAATTAGTTGGTTCAGTGTCTTGGAAGCTCATACACCGAAGTAGCAGTTCCTTGTCTTCCTCTTCAGTTCCCTCGTTCACTTTCCTGCCACAGTTAAGGGGACACTTATATCCATGTTTATGTCTCCATTACATCTTGCAAAGTAGCATCAACACCTACTCGTAGGTCTTCTCCTGTCTCCTGTTGTTAGTTGACGTGACATCTACTCTGTTCCTAAAATTTCCCTCTCTTTTATAGCAATCCAAGTTGGCCTCGAAGATATTTGTCAGTGTTATTACATATGCGGAATTAATTTGATGCTGCATTCTACATCGCTGGTCTCGCGTTTGTAATGTAGATTCTGAATCATTTGTTTTTAATCTTATATTCAAGATGTTTGCCCACCCTGATGACATGGACTTTCTAGTGTTTAATTCTTGGGTTAAACTTGATTCGAAGCCCAGATGTCTAGCTTCTGAAACCAAGGTTGTTTTGAAGTCGCGTCCAATATATTGGACGGATCTTGATATTTCCTGTCGCATATTCTCATTCGTATGACTTAAGATTTACGTTGTCTGTTATTAAAGTCTGTTCAGGTCAAGTTCCTTCTCCAAGCCCTGTAGCAGTTTACAAGCTACCTTTGTTTATATATTTTCGTCACCAGATTCGTGTCATCGGCAGTGAGATATACGAGTCTATTTAATTGGGTAAATATATAAATATACTTCCGTGGGTAGAAATATGAATCTACTTCCTCGGGTAGGTCGTTGGCACTGATTGGTAATAGTATGAGTGCTTGCCTTTGTTCCTGTCCGTCTATTTCTATTTTTCTGTTTCTTTCTATTTTCCTGTTTCTTCCAATTTTGTTGCCTCTTTCTGTTTTTCTGTTTCTTTCTTTTTGTTTTGCCATTATCTCGCTACTTTTTTTACCAATCTTTATCTGTATCTGTTTGTGTATGAGTCCTCTCTCTCTCTCTCTCTTAGGGGGGTAGAAATAGCCTAAGCTACTCTATCCCTTTGAGATGTATTTATTGCTTATCTCAATAAACATACTTGAACTCTCTCTCTCTCTCTCTCTCCCCTTCACGCCATCTCTCTCATTCGTTCTAACTTTCTTTCACCCCTTCGATTTTCATTCTTTTATTAAAATACATTAGTATTTCCTCCGAAATAAGCTTTTTTCCACTTTATTTGCTCTTACTATGATGAGTAATCGTTAGTATTTTGATATGGTAATATGTTCGTTGCCCTAGACAATTCGGCATACACTCAAAAGATGGCGTTAGCAGTCTCCTTAATGCTTAATGTCGACAGGAGAGACTTACCTTCACTGTTGTATTTGAGTTATGCAGGAAAATCAGGTCGTCTGGCTGAATTTTTCACAACTTGCCCTGTCATTAATGAAAAATTCTAGTGAGTCGTAGTTTGGCTTTGAACCTGTCAACAACGACGGAAAATTCCGAATTTTCCACGTAAAAAAATTATTGTTTGAGGTAGGTGGAGCTGGAAAAGTGGAGGATAGCGGGAGATAGGAAGGGGATGGAGGAGTGATGGTGGGCGGGAATAGAAAGTGGAGTAGTGACAAATGGAGAGAGAGAAAGAGGAATAGGACTATAGAGAATGACGAAGAAGAGATGGAAGGAAGGTGATATATGTACGAGGGGGAGGGAAGGTAATATATAGAGTAAGCGAGGCTAAAGGAAGCAAAATAAGAGTAGATAGGATAGACGAGAAAAGATGAAGTGGAGTCTAGGTGAGTAATGAAGTGTGTAATAATACTAATACCCATACCAAGCTCCTTAGGGCACACATACACACAAATACACACAGGCACACAGCTCACACAAAACAATCTGTTGCAGAGACGTCTCCTGACCTAATATCTATGCATAATTCAACAAGCCTTTGCTGCACAAGTCAGGACTCAAAATACCGTGAAATGTAACAAGATGTTTTGTATGTAACACAGTCACGTCTAGGAGGGTGTGGGGATTCTTAACTTGTTTTGTGCTTCACAATGGACCGTGTGTGTGTGTGTGTGTGTGTGTGTGTGTGTGTGTGTGTGTGTGTGTGTGTGTGTGTGTGTGTGTGTGTGTGTGTGTGTGTGTGTGTGTCCAGCTCTTGATCTCTTATGTTTCTCTCAAATCTGATGTGATAGGTGGGATTTTGTTGTCCACACACACACACACACATACACACACACACACACACACACACACACGCACCTCATCTAAACTTTCCTAAGTGGACTTGCACCCAAAACAATTAATATTTACCTCGTGCATAAACTATTAAGGGGACACAAGAACAACGCTCCAATTAAAGCCCCCACCAAAAAACTAACAAAAAAGTACACATAGCTGTTTTCACAGCTTTTATGCGCCAGGATAATCTGATAATTGAATTCGCATCAGCTATTGACCCGGCAGACGAATTATCACGCTACATTATCTATTAATCTCCATCCTTGCTGAAAGGGGAGGGACCAATCTAGCTCCATTCCCAGTAACTTTATGGCTGAATGTAACACGTTCCAAAGCGCATTACTTTTTTGGGGTTATACAAAAGGCCTTGTTTACGTTCGGTAGCTTAATTACGCAGGTGTCACAATGTTAAAAAACTATATTTAACTGACTTTTTACTACTTTATTGCCCCTTTTTTTGTTATTATAGCTTTCTGCAAAATTTTCTTTAATGGTATTGCATTAGGAATTGATGGTGATTGAAGGAAGAACCTACGATAGGATGAGTCTTAGTTGCGAGCGAGAGGAATACAATGCATAATGAGAACCGTGGGATGTAGTGGGGCATAAAGGAGAATGAGAACAAGGGCCTGGAGGAATGAGGAAGATGGAAAGAGTTGATAATAAAGCGAATATGTAAATTTTGAGAGGTCGAGACTGAATGTTGAAGGGAGGTACTGAAAGAGCCTGACACAGTTGTTTCTGTGTTCATTTGACACGTCTATGACCTGACACGACCTGATACGTCTATGTCAGTGGTGTGATACGTCTATGTCTGTGTTCTGACACGTCTATGTCTGTGTTCTGACACTTATATGTCTGTGTTCTGACACGTCTATATCTGTGTTCTGAAACGTCAATGTCAGTGGTGTGATACGTCTATGTCAGTGTTCTGAAACGTCTATGTCTGTGTTCTGACACTTCTATGTCTGTGTTCTGACACTTCTATGTCTGTGTTCTGACACTTCTATGTCTGTGTTCTGACACTTCTATGTCTGTGTTCTGACACTTCTATGTCTGTGTTCTGACACTTCTATATCTGTTTCATGCCACTACTCAGGCACTGCAATATCCCTCATAGCTTTTATCCCGGCGCTACAATATCTATGACGTGGATTTATCCAGACACTGCAATATCTGTGCCATAGTTCTACTGCAGATTTTCGTGAATTTCTAATAGTAGGATTACTTCTTTACCCTGGTTCATGTTCCATTATTTACCTTGTTACAAAGATTGTTTGATTATATATTCATAAGAAATTTATAATGTGTAAGGATTTATTTACGAATTTACCAGATTGAGCGATGGTTTATTATGGATTGATATCATTTGTAACACGGATTAATAATTGGTTGTTATGATTGATCTTACATGTATCAAGGATTTATCAGTGGTTTATCATGCAGTAATCCTACATACATCATGGATTTTAGCTATGATTGACTGTTACTTCATCAAGGATTTATCATAGATTAATCGTGAACTAATCATGGATTACTCGTGAACATATTATGACCTTCCCTTTCATAAATTTATGAAGACACTTCCTTCTTCTAATTTCAATTTATTCTGCCCCTTTCCTCATTCAGAGTTGTTCTACCCCCAACCCCTAATTCTGACTAAATCTACCCTCATAACAAAACAATCTACTCTCTTCATTCCCGACTTGATATACGCGTTTATTCCGGTTCTATCTATTTGTTCCTCATTCCGACACCATTATCTACCCCAATCTCATTCAGATATCATCATTATCTGCCCCCCATTCTCATTCAGACATGAACATTATCTACATCAATCTCATTCAGACATCATTAATCTACGCAACTTTTTCCTCTTGCTTACCTAATATATGGCATCATTAGCTCAGATTTACCTAGCTTGTATTATTCTTGATTACACCAGCAGGTGAGGAACCATGCTCCCCTGATCCAGCAGACTCTGCCTCGTCCCCATGCGCACGGAGGCTTCGTTAATGGTGAGCTGAGTGAGTCCGCTAGTTCTTCTGAAGACCTTAAACCTACCCAGAGCCACGAGTCGTATAGAGGTGAGAGAGAGAGAGAGAGAGAGAGAGAGAGAGAGAGAGAGAGAGAGAGAGAGAGAGAGAGAGAGAGAGAGAGAGAGAGAGAGGGAGCGAGAGAGAGAGAAAATAGATAAAAACAGCCAGAAAGAGAGTGAGACAGAGGGAAACAGAAAATGAGAGAGAGAGAGAGAGAGAGAGAGAGAGAGAGAGAGAGAGAGAGAGAGAGAGAGAGAGAGAGAGAGAGAGAGAGAGAGAGAGAGGGAGGGAGCGAGAGAGAGAGAAAATAGATAAAGACAGCCAGAAAGAGAGTGAGACAGAGGGAAACAGAAAATGAGAGAGTGAGAGAGAGAGAGAGAGAGAGAGAGAGAGAGAGAGAGAGAGAGAGAGAGAGAGAGAGAGAGAGAGAGAGAGCCATGCAGAAAGAGAACTTATCTCGGAAATCTTTGTATGTTAATAGTGTATGTCCCTCACCTAGTTGTGCTTGCGGGGGTTGAGCTTTGGCTCTTTGGTCCCGCTTCTCAGCAGCCAATCTACTGGTGTACAGATTATCTATATATACATCATATCTACATTATTATAATCTCTCTCTCTCACACACACACACACATCTACATTATATCTACATGTGTGTGTATGTATATATGCGCATGCGCGAGAACACAAAGATTAGAGATATCGTCGACATCCAGAACAAATGCTCGCTTCTTAGGCCGTAATTAAGCTTGTGTTATTTTGATGTAATGAATGTATTTAGCTCTAGTAATATGTTATTTATTATGAGGGAGAAGTGTTCCTTATGAGTAGTTGTGAGTATTGAATTTAAAGAATATTCAGCAGGGTTAAGTGAGTATGGTGAGGCATATCATTAAATGGGATTGTGAGTTGTGAGGTAGCAGGTGGGTAAGTGAATAACTAGGTAACGAGATGGGTAAGTGAATAGAGTAGCAGGAAAGTGAGTAAATGAATGAATAGTAGAGCGATCAGCGAGGTAACGAGGTGGGGTAAGTGATTAGTAGTAGTAGTAGTAGAGGTAGTAGCTGTAGTAGCATAAGTAGCAATAACAGTAGCAGTATCAGCATCAATTTCAATACCAGGAACAGTAACTATAGCAACAGTAGCGATAGTAGGGAATTACAATCAAAAGAAAAATTCAAAAATGTCTCTTTTTTTTGCGTCAGAAGCGACCAGTCTGCACCGCACGACCAGCGAACCCTACTACAACTTTGACGACGACGACTCTGACAGTCCTGGGCAGCAGCACCTGCTGATGCTGCAGCAGCAGGCGAAGCAGCAGGAACAGTTCTTGCAGCAGCAGCAGCAACAACAGCAGCTAAGGGGAAACCGCGCGAGATTGCCTCCGGTAAGAACGCCGTCGTACGATAACGCGTACGATACCTCCTCGCTGGTGTGTTTCAGTACGCACTCCTTGCGGGGTCGATCGCATCACACGCGACACGCGACGACTACTTCCGTAGCCGCGGCGATCGCCGCGGCCCGCAAGAACGCCTCCGATAACGCCCTGGACCACGACACCTCGATCCTCCCTATCTTTCAGAAGCTCTTGAGCGAGCGACAGCGAGGTTTCGACGGCAGCGCCAGAAACTTCACCATGTCCTCTTGTCCTAATATTACTATCAAGTGTGATATTGTTGAATATCTATGATCCGGCGGTATTCACCACCACTACCACCACCACTACCACCACAACCACTACTACTTGTAGTAAGACCATAGAAACTATATGTTTATACTCTGGCGCAAATACCATTAATTCATCAAATGATACTACCACCATTTCCACGGCATTCCACGACAACCACAATTAATATATTTACTAACACTATTACCAACAGACCAACTTTCCCCCTTTCCCCTTCCCCTCACCCCAATCATTATCACCTCACCTATGTACCAATTATCACAACCTATTTTACAATGGACATTTGTGCTTAAATGAAAGTTTTCTAGTAGCTAAATACCGGTTTCTTGGTACCCCATATCTTACACCTTCCCTACTCCCGCCCCCCAGTGTGTCTGTGTGTGTGTGTGTGTGTGTGTGTGTGCGTGTGTGTGCGTGTGTGTGCGTGTGTGTGTGTGTGGAGTGTGGCATAGGTGCATACATCATCCTGGAGAGCTTTAATCGGAAAAGATGACAGAGAAGTACTGTACTTCAGTGATGATAAATCCTGTACTTCAGTGATGATAAATCCCCCAATAAGGAGAATATATCCCCCAGTGAGACAGTGAGCAGTGATGTTTTAGTCAGTGTAAATATTGCATTTGTAATAGATTTCTGTAGTAGAGAAATTCTATACTGTTAGCCCAGATACGACATAGATATTTTCATACAACGTGCTCACTTGAAGTTCTAAAACACTTCTTCTTTTAATGGTTTCTGATAGTTGTATTGTTGGCTATTTTTCGATACCCCGTGATATTATGGTGCTGTGTGGTCACCAGTTCGTATCCCTATATACAGACGATCCGTTACTTTAGTCCGCGAATCAAAATATCTCTGGTCAATATTCACTGTGATTTGTAACTTCCTACAGATATCACCCCCCAATCTCTCCGTTCTCTCTCTCTCTCTCTCTTATCTCTCTCTCTCTCTCTCTCTCTATCTCTCCCTCTCTCTCTCTCTTTCTCTCACCCGTTTTACACTATGTCATTGTGCTGGGAGATCTCCTTCTCCTCCTCTTCTTCAGAATCAACTTCATTAATCATTAACGTCGTCGACGTTTGCGAGAAAATCCACCATCGTTGTTTTTATTTAACATCACGCTTAAAGAGGGAAAAGGCAAAACAAGAAAAGCTCTTGTGGCTTGTGTTTTAGCAAGACCACAGAGCTGGAGAGCTGGTTCCCTCTTTCAACACTATTTCTCTTTTTGTTATAGAGGCGTTTCCTCACTTGGCACCATTATTGCGTTCTTTTTTAGACCATCAAAATCACATCAAGTCATCCATTTATTATGATTTTTGTTAATTTTCTAGCACATGGACCCCTCCTACGGATTTCTCTCAGCACTGACCACACCCATGAAATAAAAAAATTTCCTTGAATACACTGCCTGTTCCCCGCCCCATTTTCCCATACCCATTCCCCTCCCCCCTCATTGGCTGTTCTTCCGGAGCCACGCCCATCTGGCTCACCAATTACCTGCCGCACTGGTGAAGCCCCACTCAATATTTGGATTCGGTTAGCCAATTGCGTGCAGTTCAGGTGGCCCCCTTACGGAAACATGAGCCCTTTCTGGGAGGTTGGTTGCGGTAGGGAAGCAAGGGGAGATGCTCCTAACCATCATATGTTTCCAAAGTGGAAAATATAATTCTCAAACATTCACGGAAATGAATTAATCTATCGTGTCTATTCACAGTTGGTTCTTGGCCAAAAATAATTGAAATAGATTGGCATAATTACATGTTTGCACGTCCCCTTGCGGCCTGATATCGCCGCCAGGTGGGCTCGGTCAGAACGTCTAGACGAACAGACATTTTAAGATAATTAAAACGCCCCCAAAAAATGTTTAATCTTGAGGGAGACTCCATCAATGTTTCCTAGGAACCTGTGTCAGAGGAAGCTGACGAAAATAAATCCAGAGCGTTACCATCCTGACAAGAAATATATGTATATGTATCACCTGTATACTTAAGTACGCACACACATACATATACATATATATTTTCCCCTCAAGAATTACATCTAGAGGTGGAGAGATGCCCATTTCCCCCTCGCCTGTGAGCGTACAGGGGCGGGCAGGACCTATTTGTGGGTCTTTGTGTTTTCCTTTGGGTTACGACGAAAAAAAACGCTTATTTACTTCAACCTGATGTGTGAGTGATAAAATAAAGATGGTTTGTTCGACTGTGTTTTATTTAGCACCTCCCGTCAACCTATTCTCTAAGTTTTATTTCAGGTCCCCTCCCCAAATGCCTCCTTGTACCTTATTTCAGATCTTTTACATCTCGTGTTTTATTTAGGACCTCCTGCCTCTTCTTCATGGTACATTTCAGACCCTTTATAAAATCAAAGGTAGGATGAGGTAGGGGATGAGGTGTACGTACTATATAGCACTTGAAAATGACCTGAGGGGCAAGGAATAGGGACACGAGGACGGAGTGGAGAAGCAGTGTCCATGAATCCACACTGCAAGAATCGAAACCTAAAAGTTTGGTGCTACTTCTATCATCAGTCTCTTCTGGTATGGTCTTGAGTCAGTCCGTTATCCTAAGGTTTCCCAATGTCAAGAAACTGTCGTACTAACTAGCCCTTATTCTAACCTACCATTGGATCCAAAATAGAAAAGTGCGATGTTCTATTAGTACAGGTTGGCTTAGGTTGGAAAGAGGTAGTTGTAATTCAATCGGAAGTTAATGCGTTCTGTTTGTTCCTGGTTAGGTTCATAACCGGTGAGTTTGATAGATCCATTGACGGGCCGTGAGATCTTGAAAGTACCGCCATTGAGGGCTATTTGGCTATTAACATTTTGATAGTTTTTCATTCTGTCTCCTCAAAGTGTCTGTCTGTTTCTAAGGTTTGGTGAGTCCGTGGCGTAGTCCGTTGTCGGTGGTTTTGATCCCACAGCCTGAGGTTGGCTCTGGAGTCGATGAGTTGTGGTAGAAGCTGCTTCAAGTCACGTCGGTGGTGGTGGTGGTGGTGGTAGTGATGGTCGGAGAGATCACGTCTGCCAGCGCCTCTGCTGAAACAATGATGGTGGTAGCTTTTGGTGCTGGATTGGAGGATGCTGCTGTCTGTTCAGCCTGGGTCTTTGGTGGAGAAGAAGTTCGAGTTGAGATCGACCTTGTGGAAGTCCCATGTGTGGAAGGGAATGTAGTGAGACTTGCGTCAGGAGCTATGATGAGGTCCAGGCCATTCAGTTCATCGACGAATCGGTGGTTGTCTGGTCCGGCAAGCCTCTCCGCTAGTGGTATAAGACCAGGGATAATGCCAGCCCGTGATGCAAGGGTGTTGGTTGGGCCTTGGGTCCCCATTGTGAAGGCTGGGTTGAGTGATAGGAAGAACCATTGTTTGGTAGTTCTGGGAAGTCTTCTGGTTGGTTGGTGGGAGCTGTGGCGGAATTAGAAGGGTTGGCTGTTTCATAAGGTGCAAATTGATCTTAAATACTCATTTGGATGAGGTAAAGTTGTGTGTGGGGGGCTGGGTAAGGTGAAGTAATCAATCATACGGTAATAAGGGTATAATGGAGATGGATGCCAACCAAAAATTGGGTAAAGCGGCGAGAGCTCGGAGGAGCTGTCGCTATCCAGTGCTGTATGGTGTGTTCTGGGTCTGAGCGCAGGCAAGGTGCTGTATGGTGAGTTCTGGGTCTGAGCGCAGGCAAGATGCTGAATGGTGAGTTCAGGGTCTGAGCACAGTCAAGGAATCGAAGTCATTACTCTCTATATCTAAGGTGGGGCCTATGTTTTTCTTTTAAAGAGTATAGCTTCAGATTTTTACAGTCTACTTCGGTCAGTTGTGGATGCCAGGATTGTTACATTTGCTACTAGCATGTATATAAATATATATATAATTATATCCATGCATATATACCATCAAGTATACATATAAACATTCATGTATTTATGTATTTTAAAAATTAAACTCCGCCCATTTATCAGCTACTCTCACAAGCAAAATCTCAATGTAAACCTCCAACTGCTTTTAATCCTTTATTATCCAGGCTTAAACTCTCGCTATGAACTTCACAAGAATCATTAAGAAAAAAAAAGATACTTTGATTGTCTCCAAACAAAGTATCATATGTATATTTATTTATGTATTTGCAACTCATCAATTATCTTTATTTAATTTATCTCTGCATTTGCACGGCTTACGTCAAGGATTAGAAGATTGGAAAGCAATTTGCGTGAATCTAGAAATGAGATCAGGAGCCGAAGTATCAATTTTCCTGTTTTAGCAGTGACGTCCTGTTAGACAGGGGGAGAAAATGGAAAGGAATTGAGAGGGAGAAGTAGATGGAAAAGGAGGAGAAAAGAAGGATAGAAAGGAAAGGAGAAAAAATATGGAGGAGGAAAGCATTGAGGATGAGAAATAGGAAGAAAGGAAGGAAGGAAGGAATTATCAGAGGGGAAAGAGCCAAGCCATTACGACTATATAGTCCTTGGAAGGGGGGTCAGGTTAAGGATTTGGGATGCGACTGGAGGAAAGAATGGTGCCCAACCACTTGTGGACGGTCATGCATTGAACGCCGACCTGCATGAAGCGAGACCGTCGCTCTACCGTCCAGCCCAAATGGTTAGGAATAAAGAAGAGAAAACTCCAAAAATAGTATTAAAAGATAACGACAGACAGATAGGCAGACACACAAATGTACCTACAAATACATAGGTACACACACAGATAGACAAAGATATAGACAGAGAAAGACAGACATGATAGACAGACAGACTGCAAGAACTACAAAGATTCAGAGCCACAATAGGAAGTGTTTTGCTCAGCAGTGTTGCAATGGTGTGCAACCCATTAGCAACATATAATGGGAAGTATTCTCCAAAAATATACATCACCTTACCTATATTATGATTATATATATATATATATATATATATATATATATATATATATATATATATATATATATATAAATATATATATAATCTGTGTGTGTGTGTGTGTGTGTGTGTGTGTGTGTGTGTGTGTTTTGACAGAGGAGAAAGAGGTAACGAAAAATAGAGAATGAGAAAGAGAAGGTGGAAGAGAGAGGGAAAGAAAAAAAAACACTTATTGAGGAAGCAAAATCAACCTACAAACAGAAAAACGCTCAAGAGATTTTAATCACGCAGAACTGAGAGACACTGAGACGAGATAAACTCAACCAGAGAGACTAAGAGGGCAACAGACAGACAGACAGACAGATAGCCAGCCCAGGCGTCAACTGACATGCATACAAGACAACCCGATCTTAAAGAAATAGTCAAAGACAGCTCTCTCTCTCTCTCTCTCGCTCTCTCTCTCTCTCTTTCTCTCTCTCTCTCTCTCTCTCTCTCTCTCTCTCTCTCTCTCTCTCTCTCTCTCTCTCTTGCAACATTGCACGAGACGTTAAGGCAAACACGACATAATTGCCTCGTTGAGCCTGCAATAAGCCCTGGAGACAGAACAGGTTAGGCCAAGCGGAAAAGGACCTTGTATCAGTTAGCTACGCAAGACGCAATTGCTGCCAGTGATTTATAGCCGCCAGAGAGAGAGAGAGAGAGAGAGAGAGAGAGAGAGAGAGAGAGAGAGAGAGAGAGAGAGAGAGAGAGAGAGAGAGAGAGAGAGAGAGAGAGAGAGAGAAAAACAAGGAAAGAGGGAGGGAAGACCATGATGGAAGGACAAGAATAGACAGAAAATTTGCATTAGCTTTGACAGTGACACAGAGAAAGTGATAGCCTGATAGCTCAGCAACCAGACAGTCATCACTCATAAATACCTCACAAACTGTCGTTCTCTGAAACCCAGAAAAATATCAATATTACAGATTATGGAAAGGAAATGTGGGAGATGTTGATGCAATAATGTGGGGAGAAGGAGGCTATGATACAGTGGGAGAGGAAGTGATTAGCTTGTTGGACAATATATGGGAATATGGGAGAGTAAAGTAACCGAAGGGAGAAGGAATATGTAATAACCAGTTGGTGATTCATCACTAACTGCAAGAATCGGCAAAGAAACTCACCAGAGTATTGACACATCATTTCGGACCCGTGGCCAAGGACGGGAAGCAGCCAGTGTTTGGTTAAACTCTTGAGGCTAGATTCTCCTTGAATCATTTAAGTCATAATTAACCACATAGCCGAAGAAACCTGTTTTAAAAAGCAGCCCTCTTGAGAGGTTTTTAAGACGGCAGATACACTTGGCGTCTCTGAGTCTTACACAATTCAATATGCTTCTCCACGGTGCATGAAGTGTGAGGCCACACACACTTCAAGCCAACATAATTAAATGAAGAATGTCTGCAGAAGACTCGCCCTGGCGTACCACGGGTCAGCCGCGTGTCGGAATCTACTTTGAACACTATTTACATTTTCTATTAAAAAATATGAGAAATAGACCTTTCTCGATACAGATCTATTTTTCTATATTAATAGATCCTTCAAGAACCATCGCTACTTGACGACAGCAGTGAGCAAACAGCTCCTCTCTCTCCACACTGTCAATAGTGGCAATCATGGGAAAAAACTGCAACAATACTAAATTATTTGTATTTGTTAAGCCCTGTGTTCTTAACATCTCATTTACCCAATTTGTCATGCAAGCGCTCATTTAATTTCAGGCTTGGGTCTATTGCCTTCAAGCAAAGATCAACCAAGCAACGAGGTGTTTTCCTTCTGCCAATACCTGCCAAGGAGAATACCAAATAGTGTGATGAATGTGTGGGGAAGATATGGAATGATGGAAAGGATATAAGAAAGTTTATATATAGACAAGACAAGTAAAGGAGAGACTAGATTGATAGGGCAGTGAGATAAAGGAAAAAAAAAGAGATGAAAGATTGATAGAAGGTATAAATAGAAAGAGGAGATGGGAGATGCAGAATAGAAGATGGATGAACCTACGTAAGGGGGGAGAGAGAGAGAGAGAGAGAGAGAGAGAGAGAGGGAGAGAGAGAGAGAGAGAGAGAGAGAGAGAGAGAGAGAGAGAGAGAGAGAGAGAGAGAGAGAGAGAGAGAGAGGAGAGAGAGAGAGAGAGAGAGAGAGAGAGAGAGAGAGAGGGAGAGGGAGAGAGAGAGAGAGAGAGAGAGAGAGAGAGAGAGAGGGAGAGAGAGAGAGAGAGGGAGAGGGAGAGAGAGAGAGAGAGAGAGAGAGAGAGAGAGAGAGGGAGAGGGAGAGAGAGAGAGAGAGAGGGAGAGAGAGAGAGAGAGAGAGAGAGAGAGAGAGAGAGAGGGAGAGAGAGAGAGAGAGAGAGAGAGAGAGAGAGAGAGAGAGAGAGGGAGAGAGAGAGAGAGAGAGAGAGAGAGAGGGAGAGAGAGAGAGAGAGAGAGAGAGAGAGAGAGAGAGAGAGAGAGAGAGGGAGAGAGAGAGAGAGAGGGAGAGAGAGAGAGAGAGAGAGAGAGAGAGAGAGAGAGAGAGAGAGAGAGAGAGAGAGAGAGAGAGAGAGAGAGAGAGAGAGAGGAGAGTTAATCCATAAAAACAGTGAGAACAATATAATCCTTGAAAGAGACGAAGACAGCATCCGAACAGGCAGTCAGTAGTTAAGGCAAGTAAGAGGGAATGGGATGGGAAGGGGTATAGTCAGTGACTGAAGGAAGGGAAAAGGAAACTAAAGGGAGGAAGGGAAGGAGGGAAAGAATATGAATAAAAAAAGAATTTTGGTGATCAGTGGAAAAGGAAGCAGAGCACACAGGGAAGAAGAAGAATAATGACACTCTACAATGAAGAAACTTCAGAACGTAAGATAGCAAATCAACACATGGAAGGGATACGAGAACAAGGAACAGGAATATGACGAATATGAGAACACGAATAAGGGAATCGAACGACGACCCGGTAAGAAGCAAGGTCGCTGCACCGACCATTCCCTGTGGACATACCTCAGAAAATAAAACGATTGTATAAGCAGAAGAGGAATGGAAGGGTAAATGGGGAAGACAAAACAGAATGGAATGATGAGAGCATGTTACCCAGATAAAAGAGAATAGGCTGAGTAGGCCCAAGCCGGAGAGAAGGAAAGGGAACTATCACACACTAGGAAGAGGGGAAAGATGTTTTAGTGAACTATGGAAAAGGTAACTAGCGGTAGAAGCAACTAAAGAGATCTGGGTTAAATGGAACAGGCGTGAGAATGTGGAACGGGGGCTAGGGAGTAGAGCAATGGAGGGGGGCCGAGAGAGGAGGGGGGTCGAGGAGAGGGCCGAGAGAGAGGGGGGGGGGTTGAGGGAGAGGGCCGAGAGAGAGGTGGGGGAGGGATTATATGGCTAAGGAATAAGTTTAAGACACATGACCCTGAATAAAAATTACCGAGTCAAAAAGAGTCATTCTGTTGACAAGGGGGAGTGAGGGGTTACGAGGGGAAGGGGGTGATAGGAGAGGGAGAGGGGAGGGAAGGAATAAAAGGAGCTTGGTCATAGAAGAGAGGAAGAGTGGGAATAAAGAGGGAGAGGGTGATGATACAATGGGGGAAGTTGATTGATCTCAAAAGTGTTCCCCCCTCATTATTACAATGAGGGGGAACATGAGGGGAACACACTGTGGGAGGGGATAATAACAATCCCCTCCCACAGTGGGTGGTGACTCCTTCCCCCCTCCCAACCCCTCTCGTAGTTAGTGCTACGTAATTCGGGCTTAAAATTTGAATGAATTAAGAAATTCCAATTCATTCGGAAGCCTGTAAAAGTCGGTTTCCTCTACATGAATAACCTGAGCGAGGGTTCCCTCTACACGACCGATAAATCTACATTATCCATACCACAACAATCGCCAAAATCACGTAGGACATCCAAATTGGTTGGGTTACTTAAAATTACATCTATCAATCATATTGTTGACCAGACCACACACTAGAAGTTGAAGGGACGACGACGTTTCGGTCCGTCCTGGACCATTCTCAAGTCGATTTTCGACTTGAGAATCCGAAACGTCGTCGTCCCTTCAACTTCTAGTGTGTGGTCTGGTCAACATACTTCAGCCACGTTATTGTGACTCATCGCCTGCATATCAATCATATTACCCATTGCCAAAATTGCTTGGAACACCTAAATTGCAATGTATCCCCAAATTTACGTCAATTACCTAAATTACCTGTCACCAAAATTGCCTAGGTCGTGTGATTAATACAGGCGTCTTAAATGGCCTGTTAACTCTAGTAACTATATCATCTGCGTCGTCTGGATCTTCCAATCAACTATGCAATTAGCTTGTCAAACTAATAAATTTAGATCATTGTTAATTTCTAATACACCTGCTGAGTCCTGTCTTTTGTCCAACCCTTGGCCAATTTCTCAACCCCTTTCCCATCCCCCTCACTCATTCACGTACCCTCTTCCATTCCCCTCACGTCGATCAACTCCACTGCTCCCTTTTCCCTTTGTTCACCTTCTGGCTCATGTCACCTTCCCTCTCACTTCCTCCCTTAGCTTCCCTTGCTCCCCTTCCACCAGCACTACACCTTCCTGTCACATCCCTTTCCCCTCATTTCATCCCACCTTTTCCATCCCTCTTCCTCCGGAATCACATCTCCCAACTTCTCAGTCCCAATTTCCCTTCCCACTTGTTACCCCTTAGACCCAATTTTCCTTCCCACATTTTACCCCCCTGACCCAATTTTCCTTCCCACATTTTACCCCCCTGACCCAATTTCCCTGTTCCTTTACACCCATCCTTCTCATTTATGTCTGTGTTATCATTCCAACGTTTCACACCATCCCTAAATTCCCTCCCCTCAGATCTCCCTCTCCCCTCACGTTATCCACGCCCCACATTCCATTGCCCTCACGTTTGCCTCACTATCCACGGTGGTATTGTGTAATGGTGCGGTTAGAGTAGTTTGTGGTGGGTGAGAGGAGATACCCTTGACACTATGGGTTGTAACTCCTGAGTTCAGCTTACCTGACCTGGATACTGCTCTGGTGTGGGGTGAGGTCAGAGGAGTGTGTGTGTGTGTGTGTGTGTGTGTGTGTGTGTGTGTGTACTCACCTAGTTGTGTTTGCGGGGGTTGAGCTCTGGCTCTTTGGTCCCGCCTCTCAACTGTCAATCAACAGGTGTACAGATTCCTGAGCCTATTGGGCTCTATCATATCTACACTTGAAACTGTGCATGGAGTCAGCCTCCACCACATCACTTCCTAATGCATTCCATTTGTGTGTGTGTGTGTGTGTGTGTGTGTGTGTTTCAGACGAACCGTCGTTTCTTTCATATGTTTCGAGGGTATGGATTGGGTTCTTCAGTCACGTTATCGTGAATAATCCTCAACATTGTATAATTTACCTATAAAGTATTGAAGCGCTTATGATTAAGTTCTTTGTGACAAATATTATCTAAATAATTCCTATTGTCAACCCATACTTTTCTCGGTATTATCCCAATCAAATTTCCTCTAATAATTATGGCTCAGTTTGGTGCTGAGTTTAATAGCCATTAACCTCTGGAAGGTTATTAAGAGCACACTAGAGCTTAATGACCAACCAGCGAGTATACATTAGTCCTGAATATAGTCCAGGATTAAAGTAAACTCAGTGTATACCCATCAAGAAGTAGGGAACACCTTGATAGGTCAGGTAAGCTGCTTTACAATTGACTGCATCCACTGAACCTCCAGTCACATCCACCCTTACCCTTAATAAATTAATCCCTTGCCCCTCAAGTTCAAATGTCAAAAAGACTAATTGTACTAATGTCAATAAAATGCTGAATTTAACAGGTAATTTTGGTATCAATTGCTCATGATAATCCAGATATCACATATAATTGAGATCTCTCCCTTGCTCTGAAATTATCTCAATAGTTTTGCTACTAAATTAGACGCTAAATGCCTCTATGCAACATTTCCTTAACTCGTTCCATCCTGGATGGATGTGTTATTAATTCCAATCATGATACTGTCAATATTGTTAGCTTTATTGGTTTATCCTTTATCTTTGTTTATCTATGTCACGTATTTATTGATTCTGAATTTGTGTATCTATGCATCTTTTTGCGTGTGTTCTAATTTGATTTTATGTCTGTGTTCCTATAAGACGGAATCTATGTATGTTTTTTCTATGTAACTGTATTTATGACTGTCTTTTTGCGAGTGGATCTATGTCTATCTTTCTATGTGACTGTTTGCATATATCTTCATGTAACAATATCCGTAAGTCACTTTATTGACTGTATTTATGACTATGTCTCTACCTATCTGTGTGCTTCAGTCTGTAACTGTGTATCTATATCCATCTCAGTTCATCTATTTATGTCTCTGTATCTCAAAAAACGTGTGTACATGTTTTGGTGTCTGTCACTTTATCAATTTATCTCTGCCTACTGTCTTTTGTGTCTATTTCATTATTTCCCTCTCTTTCTCTCGTCTCCCCTTCCCCCGGTCTTCTTATTGTTTTCTGGTTCTTTCCCTCTTTTATCGCACTTTCTGAATTAAACAATCTTTTTCCCCTCTCGAGAATTGTCAACCGGATCTGAACGACAAGCCCTGGCTCAGTAGGGGCAGTTTACCCCTGTTATTTTGCTTTAAACTAAGACTAGGAATTACTAGGAATAGTGCCAAAGTTTCTAAGAAAATAGGAGTTAAGATCATGGAGCTAAGATCTAGGATCTAAGATCTAAGGAGCTAAGATCATATGCTGCTGCTACAGCAGCTCATTTGAAGTCTATGTATCCTTAGAAACATATTTTGCTGAGCGGTTCATTTATTATCCACTACGAATAAGTTTAATGCTAGTTAATGAAATTAACACCAATTTAATGCTAGGTTATCATCAAGTATGGAACAGGTTGATTAACGTGTGTGTGTGTGTGTGTGTGTGTGTGTGTGTGTGTGTGTGTGTGTGTGTGTGTGTGTGTGTGTGTGTGTGTGTGTGGGATCTTCACACACACATCTGGACTCCATCTGGACTTTTGTGGTGAAGTCACGTGTTGATTTGCAAGTTGAGCGAGCAAGCAAGCAGATGCGAAGAAGCTGAATGACCGTCTCCAACACTTTGCTCACAGAGACCGTGACCACATGCAGTCTGGGGGAGTCTGCAAACACTCCCTCAGACTGCATATGCCACGACACCATGGCAACGATTTGTCTTATGTAACGGCAATATTTCTTGAAATATTCCTCCACCGGTGCCAGTCCCCCTTCGCCTTCCATGAAAGGTTTGCACTGCACGTATTGTCCATCATTCATTATTCTCAGGAAGGGATAGTTGGTATGCATTACTTGTAAATATGTAAATATATTTTTTCTTTTTTGGTTCAAAGATAGTGGTCGCTTGTCCCTCAGAACGTGGCATGTTCTGGCCCCCTGTCTTGTCTGGGGTTCTGTCTGGTACTGGGTTCGAGGGTTTTGTGTGTTTGCAGAGAGTAGGGCGAGTAATGTGGGTGACAATTGGATAAGTAAACCCACAGGCCTGAAAATAATGGAGGCAGCGACGTTTCCGTCCATCTTGGAGCGAATAATGACTTCTGTTCTGTCTATTGCTCAAGTCTGAGAGTTCTGTCTATTGTTCAAGTCTGAGAGTTCAGTCTATTGCTCAAGTCTGATTGTTCTGTCTATTACTCAAGTCTGAGAGTTCTGTCTATTGCTCAAGTCTGATTGTTCTGTCTATTACTCAAGTCTGAAAGTTCTGTCTATTGCTCAAGTCTGAGAGTTCTGTCTATTGCTCAAGTCTGATTGTTCTGTCTATTGCTCAAGTCTGAGAGTTCAGTCTATTGCTCAAGTCTGATTGTTCTATCTATTACTCAAGTCTGAGAGTTCTGTCTATTGCTCAAGTCTGAGAGTTCTGTCTCTTGCTCAAGTCTGAGAGTTCTGTCTCTTACTCAAGTCTGAGAGATCTATCTATTGCTCAAGTCAGAGAGTAATTCTGGCAGTTATCCCGCTATGGAAAACTAAAAAAAACAGGGGAGTTCTTTTCTATATCTTTCTGAGTTTCAGTTTCACCTCGCTTCAAGAACGCCGTTGACGGGACGCGTGACTCTCCCCACGCGTGTCAAAGGTCAGGTTTCGGGCCACGGCTGCTCCAGAAAAGAGGCGACTCATCCGGAATTGAAACGCACCGAGACTAAACTGACCAGAGAGGAATCAGAGACGACACGGAGGGGGGGAAAACAAAAATGTCAGCCCTGAATGTTGCTGTGCAAGTCATGTATCTTCTTTTCCTTCTTGTTGCACGACATGCATAGCTCATGACCCTTCTCGGGGCCCTATGTTTTCCCACACCCCCCTCTCAGCCTGTCTTGCTCTTTCCCCCCCTCCCTCCACCAGCTGGCTGGCTGGCTGGCTGGCATCTATTCCTTGACATGCATTGTTCGCTTGCTCCTCGCTCGCGCCCCATGCATACGTATTATTGTGTGTGGGGCTGCAACAGTTACTGGAGGGAGGAAAGAGGTTTCAGAACATCACTTACGTGCTGCGGCAGAGCAAGAGGAAAGGTTTCTAGAGGCCTTAAACTGTGCATCACTGAACTGAAGCTTTCTTTGGTTAACTTTCTGGGACTTTCGTTAGTCACATGACAATATCATTTGGTAAAACTCTAGAAAAGGCTAATTTTCTTAGCCTTTAGAAAGTCTAAGTCTAGACACCTTTGACTAATGACCTAAGACTGAATTCATATGTAGCTTAATTTGATGATCGACCCGGTGATATTGAGGCGATGAAGTGTTGGTGAGGAGTAGTGATGGAGGGGTGGAGATAGAGATGGATGATGTGAAAGTGATGGAGATGGAGTGGATTTCTGTTGGAAATTGAGTTGTTGGAAGATTTAATGCAATGAAGACGGAATTATTGACTAGTTTTACATACAGGTGATGGAGATAGAGATGCTGGAGGCTGAGGAGTTACAGCAGGAGGAAATGAACGTTTGGAGGTGGCAGCAAATAGAAAACAGACAACGTGAAGGTGACACAGAAGAAACGACTACTTGGTGGAGATTGAGATTGAGGTAGATTAATGATGGAGGAAGAGAGATTATGCAGGTAAGGGAAGGATGGGTGTGTTGGAGGGAATGTCTGATATCTGGTCAAGGTGGATAGGGGTTTAATAGCAGTGGAGGTTGATGCAAGAGGAGGGGTTGTAGGGGAGAGGGGAATGAGGAATTAAATGGATGTTGTAGTGGTGGAGGATGAAAGAGATGTTGCAAAGGTAGATTTTGGCCAGGTATAGAGTGGATGGGAATAGTGTTGCAGTAGGTACAGATACATATGGATAAGAGGTAGGAAATATAATCAGTTTGAGGTAAAGATGGATATAAGGATTGAGATGGAGGTGGATAAAGCGATGGGGAGGGAGGGGGTTGCGGATGAAGAGAAGAGGTGGATATAGACATTGGGATTTACACGTGTGTGGTGGATAAGGGCATGTATATATGATGTGGTGTGGGGGATAATTTAGGTGGTTATTATTTATAATATAATAATCTAATATAAGCCTATTTCAGCATGATACAGGAAAAATAAATTACTGTGATACTCAAGCATACTCGATCCAATCGCCAATTAGCCTTCTCTGCACCATTTTTGGTTCTCAAAACTTTGTAACAGAGTTTAAAATTGTGAATAGTTATCCTCTTTTTTTACCTTCTGATCTGACGTATTTCTCGTTCATCATGCTGTGTATTCATCTCAATGATGCAGTACAATATTGATCTTATCCATTTAAAGTTTTAAATATAAATTATGTTTTCCAGCAGTCAAATAACTGTCCTTCTCAATGGTATAATATCGTAAGCGACTCCCTCAAGGCCTATGATATTTTTATGGTTAACCAACATGAGATTTTTTATCCTCTTGCGTCTCCAGCATCCAACTCTTCAAGATGGTTCCCTAATTTCCTTGTCTGTCTCCTCGATATCACTCAAGTTCTTCCATATCCTTGCATCTATTTCTTAGCCCCCATTATTCAGCTCAATTGTATGCCAGGTCTCCTTTATTTAATTTTCCTGCTTTATTCTAAATTTCAGCCTTACAGTTCTATATTAGTTCGCAATGATCGCTGGCTCGTAGAGGTTCTTCGTGAACCAAAATCTGAATTTCTGCAACGTTCTGGGTGAATACCTGTGTCCCTATCCCTTGTTCTCCTGTTCCACCTTTTCCACGAAATCTCACAAAGTGTATATGTGTGTGTGTATCTTTCAGGAGATTAGTTTCCAGTTTCCTGGGCACCGTCACATGGATCTTTCGACTCCCAGTGAATGTCACTATTGTTAAAATCTCCCACGAATAGATAAGCATGCTCTCATTATGCTCTTCAGATCATGTTTAAATGTTGTTAATTACTGGTCTAACTTCTTAATAACCTCAAACTAGCATCACTATCAGTCACCCACCAGCACCATGCCCACCATTACAATAACAACCATCACCACCACCATCCACCACCACCATGCTCTGTCGTTATCAGTAATTGAAGCATTAAATTAGCCTGTCGGTATTTAGTGACGTTAATTTACTATGAGAGAGGAATGGCAGGCAGCATTGGGCTCACAGGCTTTCTCTCACTCTCTCTCTCTCTCTCTCTCTCTCTCTCTCTCTCTCTCTCTCTCTCTCTCTCTCTCTCTCTCTCTCTCTCTCTCTCGTTCCAAAGTCACTCCAACAAGTACGCTAACTGGAAATTCACACAATTGGTCTGAACCACCTGACCCATGGGGACTTCGAGGCTGAGCGGAAAGCATTCGGGGGTTGTAGTCCTAAGGGCCCGGGTTCGATTCCCGGTCCAGACGGAAACAAAAGGGGCGGAGTTGCTGTCACCCTGATGCACCTGTTCACTAAGCAGAAAATAGGTACCTGGGTGTTAGACAGCTGCTGCGGGCTGCGTCCTGGGGATGTGTGTGTGTGTGTGTGTGTGTGTGTGTGTGTGTGTGTGTGTGTGTGTGTGTGAGAGAGGGAGAGAGAAATATATGTAGTATAAAGGGAAAAATAGAAAGGCGGGGTCCAAGAACTAAGAGCTCGATTCTACAGACACAAAGAGTAAATACACCTGGTCAATACAACACCAAAGCCTGACTTACCCTCCCCCACCAGACAAGAAAACCATCAATTTAAAATGTCCCCCCTCCTAACCTACCAGAGGACCCAAAACAGAAAACGGGAGAGTACATCACTTTCGCGAGTCGCTTCCATTCTCTAGTACGACAATTTTTGCCTGTAGGATAGCGTATACGAACGAAAAACGACGTTCTTTGAAGGACAGGATGTGCTATCTAACCTCCAGCGTATGAAACACTCTGAGAGAGAGAGAGAGAGAGAGAGAGAGAGAGAGAGAGAGAGAGAGAGAGAGAGAGAGAGAGAGAGAGAGAGAGAGAGAGAGAAAGAGAGAGAGAGAGAGAGAGAGAGATGGGGACGGGGTGTAAACAATATGGTATAAGGAAAGCAACAAAGGGGAAAACATTACAAGGAGAGGTTCGTATCCTCCACTTTAACATCACGACCACACGTCCCTCCGGCATCACCTGCTTCCCAGGGTCAGATTGCTTTTATCACTTGCTGCTGCTGCTGCTGCTGTTACAGCAGCTCGCAGCTGCTGCCAATGCTACGACTGCTGCCTCTGCTGCTTATACCGTTATTGCTGTCGCTACGCGTCCAGCTCTCAACACCTAAACCCAGCTCCAAACTTTCGACTCTTGCTGTAAATTCTGATAATTTTCCAAGTTTAATGCTAATTGTTCTACAACGTTTTCTTATTTTATAGTTTTAGTGATTTACTTGACTGCTCTGCATTAATCTCTTTCAAATCGCTAATTTGCTACAAATTTGAATTTTTCTTGACGTTAAATGTCTCTGCTTCCATAAATTAAAATTTCTGTTAAAATCTTCAAATTCTTTAATGTGAACTTAGAGAGTCTTTTCAATTGTCATTAAGTAAACGACGTATCAAAATAGCTATATTTACCCTCTTAAGTTTTCATGTGATTTTGTTTTGTTTTCCATACCGAAACTCTCTCTCTCTCTCTCTCTCTCTCTCTCTCTCTCTCTCTCTCTCTCACTTCCCTTAACAACACACAAACACATACAAAGTTTGAGGAAAGTGCAGTGAAACCCCAGCCAGTATTCTGAAGCCGCAGCTGAGCTCCAATTGATAGGACTTTGGCACAGGAGTTTACCCTGAATACACACACACACACACACACACACACACACACACACACACACACACAGGCTTTTCAGATCTCTTAGAACTATAGTTAGAGCAGTTCTGTATCGGCATTAAGCAATAGCTTGAATAACAACAAAAACAAATTTACGGAAAGAACTGAAGAATATTATAAACTATATATATATATATATATATATATATATATATATATATATATATATATATATAAATCCACTCAAACTCACACACATATATGTCTTGCCTGAAGTAATCTCACATCATTTATGTTACCTGGTAATTTGTTCAAAAGGTCAGCCACACTATATCCAAACCAGTATGTGCCTCAAAGCAGCTGCAAGATAGAGGTCAAAGGGCATTAAACCCCCACGAGGATAGAGGTCAAAGGGCATTAAACCCCCACGAGTATAGAGGTCAAAGGGCATTAAACCCCACGAGGATAGAGGTCAAAGGGCATTAAACCCCCACGAGGATAGAGGTCAAAGGGCATTAAACCCCACGAGGATAGAGGTCAAAGGGCATTAAACTCCACGAGGATAGAGGTCAAAGGGCATTAAACTCCACGAGTATAGAGGTCAAAGGGCATTAAACTCCACGAGTATAGAGGTCAAAGGGCATTAAACCCCCACGAGTATTGAGGTCAAAGGGCATTAAACCCCCACGAGTATAGAGGTCAAAGGGCATTAAACCCCCACGAGGATAGAGGTCAAAGGGCATTAAACCCCACGAGTATAGAGGTCAAAGGGCATTAAACCCCCACGAGGATAGAGGTCAAAGGGCATTAAACTCCACGAGGATAGAGGTCAAAGGGCATTAAACTCCACGAGTATAGAGGTCAAAGGGCATTAAACTCCACGAGGATAGAGGTCAAAGGGCATTAAACCCCACGAGTATAGAGGTCAAAGGGCATTAAACCCCCACGAGTATTGAGGTCAAAGGGCATTAAACCCCCACGAGTATAGAGGTCAAAGGGCATTAAACTCCACGAGTATAGAGGTCAAAGGGCATTAAACCCCCACGAGTATAGAGGTCAAAGGGCATTAAACCCCACGAGGATAGAGGTCAAAGGGCATTAAACCCCCACGAGTATAGAGGTCAAAGGGCATTAAACTCCACGAGTATAGAGGTCAAAGGGCATTAAACTCCACGAGTATAGAGGTCAAAGGGCATTAAACTCCACGAGGATAGAGGTCAAAGGGCATTAAACCCCACGAGGATAGAGGTCAAAGGGCATTAAACTCCACGAGGATAGAGGTCAAAGGGCATTAAACCCCACGAGGATAGAGGTCAAAGGGCATTAAACTCCACGAGGATAGAGGTCAAAGGGCATTAAACCCCACGAGGATAGAGGTCAAAGAGCATTAAACCCCCACGAGTATTCAAACATTTGTCATCTGCTCGCTAACCCTGAAGCCTTCTCCATGTTTATGCACGAAAAATACTCTAAATATGACTCAAGTAATGAAGCATGATTAAGGTGAACTCAACGCGTAAGAGTAGACCTGATTCTAGTATTTAATAGTGAATAAGAAGACATGGTTGTAGAAAATAAGTTAATGAGAAGACACGATTGGAGAGCCTAAGTTAATGACTAGGACATGATTGTAGCATATAAGTTAATGACCAGGAAATGATTGTTGTATATAAGTTAATGAGAAAACGTGATTGTATATAAATCAACGAAAATGTATAACAAAGTGTATATATATATATATATATATATATATATATATATATATATATATAGAGAGAGAGAGAGAGAGAGAGAGAGAGAGAGAGAGAGAGAGAGAGAGAGAGAGAGAGAGAGAGAGAGAGAGAGAGAGAGAGAGAGAGAGAGAGAAGAGAGAGAGAGAGAGAGAGAGAGAGAGAGAGAGAGAGAGAGAGAGAGAGAGAGAGAGAGAGAGAGAGAGAGAGAGAGAGAGAGAGAGAGAGAGAGAGAGAGAAAGAGAGAGAGAGAGAGAGACAGAGAGACAGAGAGAGAGAGAGAGAAAGAGAGAGAAAGAGGGAGAGAGACAGAGAGAGACAGACAGACAGATGAGAGAGAGAGAAGAGGAACCATGGCAGCTAGAGGTTATCTGGTATCACTGCAGGATTCACATGAGGTGCTGGTCTGGTAACACTGCGGCATTCATGAGGGGGGAACTGCAGGGGTTTCACGCCGAGATGGCATTAGTGTGATTGTGGCCCCCAGGGTAGAAAAGAAGCTAACAGTTTTGGCAATATTGCAATGAAAATGGAAGCAGAAAGAAGCACAGATGCTGGTACCCTGAGAAAGAGGAAAAGGCAAAGGAATGATGGATGTTGGCACTCTGAGAGGAAGAAGAGGAGGAGGAGGAGGAAAAGGAATGACTGATGTTGATACTGGTAATAATAAGAAGAGGAATACCGACTTATATAAAATACTGTTAATAATATTAACACAGATATTGCTACAGGTAGAAATATTGAGAATGAAATATAATATGGAACCTCTGAGACGACAGATGAAGAATTTAAGCACTTCTGAAACGACAGATGAAGAGTTTAAGCACCTCTGAAACGACAGATGAAGAGTTTAAGAACCTCTGAAACGACAGATGAAGAGTTTAAGCAACTCTGAAACGACAGATGAAGAGTTTAAGCACCTCTGAGACGACAGATGAAGAGTTTAAGCACCTCTGAGACGACAGATGAAGAGTTTAAGCACCTCTGAAACGAAAATGAAGAGTTTAAGCACCTCTGAAACGACAGATGAAGAGTTTAAGCACCTCTGAGACGACAGCTGAAGAGTTTAAGCACCTCTGAGACGACAGATGAAGAGTTTAAGCACCTCTGAAACGACAGATGAAGAGTTTAAGCACCTCTGAGACGACAAATGAAGAGTTTAAGCACCTCTGAGACGACAAATGAAGAGTTTCAGCACCTCTGAGACGACAAATGAAGAGTTTAAGCACCTCTGAGACGACAAATGAAGAGTTTAAGCACCTCTGAAAGGACAGATGAAGAGTTTAAGCACCTCTGAAAGGACAGATGAAGAGTTTAAGCACCTCCGAAAGGACAGATATAGGTCTTGGCCACCTGCAAAGACACACGTTAATTTTTGTTTATATATAGGACGTTTTAGAAGGTCAAATGTTATCTAGCAATTTTAAATAGATGGAAAACAAGCGTTGACGCTTCTACCAGTTCGGTTTTCATTTAGAACACTGTGCAAGGGTGGTAAGATGTTGGCACAAAGTGAGATACAGGTTGAGGCATCTGGCACCAAGTCTTCCAGAAGAGGAGGTGACTGGTGTGGAATATGAAACCTCCAGAGCCATCCAGAGCCACTTCTGGAATGGGAATCCTCAGGAGTGGATAGTCCCAGTTCATCTCCGGAATGTTAAGTAGGTACATGCATATGGAATTTAGGGTGATGGAGAGTATATATTTATATCCATATTTATGTATTTCATTTTTACAACGCTACTCCTCTCCAATCTATTCTCTTTTCTTTCTCCCTTCCTTCCCCCTCTTTTCCCTTACTCTTATTCTTACGATTTTCTCAATTTTCATCTCATTTATTAGATCTCTTTCGGGCACTCTTCTCCTTCCTCTTACGTTCTTATACGTTATTCTCAGTTATCACTTCTCTCTCTCTCTCTCTCCCTACGCCCGCAGTCTGTATTTCACCTTCTTTCTTATCCTGTTTTTCCCATTCCTTCAGACCTCCCATTCCTTTTCTTCTTCTTCACCATCTTCACCCCCCTTCCTTTTCTTGTGCAGTTGCTTATGCATCTTGAGTCGTCTCGTGTTTTCTCTCTTTGCTTGTATCCTACGTCCTGTATCCAACGGACACTTGACCGTGTCATGTGTCCCCGTTCTCTCTCCTCTGCTAAGCAAGAACAGGGAGATACAGAAGGAAAACTTTTTGATAAATCAATAACTCATTATTTTCGCGGCAGCCATGTAAGGCCGCCATAAAAGACGAGCTGTTTTATAAGACGCGAAACCCGAGGCAGCTTTACGATCTAAAAGTGCTTTTTTTTTCCTATTATATATAACATACGAAGGCTTAAAAGACAGGTTTGCGTAAATCTTAATTGAGCTCAAATTTGCTTTAAAGATCAGACAGTTTTTATAGTAAGTTGTAAATAGATTTTAAACGGGTTTAAACCTGTCTGAAAATGTAATAGACTTTTGGCTATGGTTGAAGATTTTTAAAGGATCGTTTTAGACACTTTAAGATAGTTTTATATACATTTTCTTGCGGCTTCAAGGCGTCTTGTATTTTTTTTTTAAATTTTAACAAAGCTTATTACTTAAAGCTGTCTTGGCAGTTTTAAACAAGTCGAAATACGTGTTGACCAAACCACACACTAGAAACTGAAGTGACGACGACGTTTCGGTCCGTCCTGGACCATTTTCAAGTCGATTGTGATGGGACGAGGGACGCAAGGGCATTAACTAAGGCAAGAGACAGGAGAGGAGACGGAAATCTTAGAGGAAGAAAAGATCAAGGCAAAAGGTACGGAAGGTAAGATGTAATATAGGGTGTAATAATAGGAATAAGAATGGGATCGAACGAGAAACAAGAGACAGAAAAAGAAAGAGAAAAAGAAAGGGTAGGCTTATGTTAGGTCACGCTTGTTAGAAAGTTTAGAACATTTGAACAGTTTAGAGCATAAAATATTTAGAACAATTCGTTTCACAACGTCTCAGAGTTTAAGATCACTTTGGATATATGAAAAACAATGTCCATGTTTGGTTTGATAACGAAACGAAACCGCCGTTGTTAGTTTCTACCAACGGTAGGAAACGTTCCTTTGCAATACGAAGCATGCAACATACATTATTTTTTCAGTACTCTCTCTTTCTCTTTTTCCCTTACTATCTCTCTTCTACAGTCTCCTCAATCACCCTGACTCAGAAGCAAGAGGATTAGAGGTGTTATACGGAGTGATTGAATTCTGCATCGACTCCACTAGATTAATGCCTCTTAAGAAAGTGAGGAATGTCAATAAACCTGATTTATTCAACATGTATTTATCATAAATAAACGAAGTAAGCTCTTGACTGCATCCAGGGGGGTAATCAGTGAAGGAGATGAGATCCTGATACGAATACCATGCAACACCTATCACACACACACACACACACACACACACACACACACACACACACACACACACACACACAGTGAGTGCCCAAATGAGCCACAGAGATATTAGAAAGAACTTTTTTAGTGTCAGAGTGGTTGACAAATGGAATGCATTAGGAAGTGATGTAGTGGAGGCTGACTCCATACACAGTTTCAAGTGTAGGTGAGATAGAGCCCAATAGGCTCAGGAACCTGTACACCTGTTGATTGACAGTTGAGAGGCGGGACCAAAGAGCCAGAGCTCAACCCCCGCAAGCACAACTAGGTGAGTACAACTAGGTGAGTACACACACACACACACACACACACACACACACATAATTCGTGTGTGGAGTTGCTAATCTCCTCAGCTATCAAGAACCCGTGGCTTGGCACTATCATCCAGCTGACCCTGACGAAGAGTTCTTCTGGCTGTCTCTAAGAAAAACGGTCCGCATTATTCTGTGGAATCAAGGAGGCCAAATTAGTCTCCCAAATTTACATTTCTGGCAAAAATTGGGACGATTTTTTCCCCCCAATCCCCCCCCCCTCCCCCGTACCCCCTCCCTCCCCCGTACCCCCCCCCCCCTCCCCCGTACCCCCCCCTCCTCCTCTATGCCTAATTTGCATTCGCTATCTTGATTGGTCTTTACTAGTAGGGTTCTATGCGGACCGAGCACTGATCTTACTAATAAAAGTTGTAAAAGCCACCTAAACTAAAAATTAATATACGTTTCTGCACAGTAATGGATAAACTTAAAAAAAAGTATATGTGGAAAATATTTTTTTGGCTATTATTATATGTTTTGAAAGGTAATTTATAAGAGGATCTCAGAGCTCTTTAGAATGCATATTAAGTCCTTTAGAGTGCATGTTAAGGCCTACTTTGTGAAGTAAGGAGTCGAAGCTCAAAGTTCTCTCACACCGTCAGTATACTCGAATTACAGTATAGTCGGATTACTCGAATATACTCGGATATACTCGCATTCAGTATACCCATGGATTACTTTTCGTCAAGACAGAGAATCAAAGACTCTCCTGTCAATTTATCGATCTATCTTACCTGTTCTTCTCTTTCCAACCACCTGGACTGGACAGTAGAGTGACGGTCTCGCTAAATGCAGGTCGGCGTTCAATCCCCGACCGTCCAAGTGGTTGGGCCCCATTCCTTCCCCCTCGTCCCATCCCAAATCCTTATCCTGATCTCTTTGCAGTGCTATATAGTCGTAATGCCTTGCCGTGGCTCCTCGATAATTACCCTCCCTTTCTCCTCTCTTTTCCGTTCCTGTTCCTTAGATTGAGTTCCGTCTCACTCCATTCCGTGCACCTTGGTAGTGTCCTCTGACCTCATCAGAGTTGTCAGTGTCTTGGAGATGAAGGAGACCTTCCTCTTACCTACAGGGACAGTGTTATCATGACTTCCCTCCTGAGACATGTTTGTAAACACCCAGAAGTCTAAAGTTATAACACAAGACGTTCTACAGGCGATGAGTCACAATAACGTGGCTGAAGTATGTTGACCAATTCACACACTAGAAAATGAAGGGACGACGACGTTTCGGTCCGTCGTGGACCATTCTCAAGTCGAAACGTCGTCGTTCCTTTATTTTCTAGTGTGTGGATTGGTCAATAAGATGTCCTGTTCTGCAGCACATGGAAAGAGAAAATGAGTATGCAAAGAGAGAGAGATAGAGACACAGGCAAAGATAGAGAGAACGAGACAGAGATTAAAAAAAAAACTCTCCCCTCTTTTTTCCATTTTCCGGCTGCCTTCTCCCCTTCTTCCCTTACTTCCTGTCCCCTCAGCTCCCCCTTTGACGAAGTGTTATGGTCGGTTTCCCCTTTGGAGAGAAGTCAGAGTCTCGCTGCACAAGAAGTGATGAATGGGCTTTGACATATTAATTTGTGCGTGCGTTTATGCCAGAACGCGCGGATTTGTGCGCGTTCTGCGTGCATGTAATGCGTGCTTTCGCGTGTGTGTGTGTGTGTGTGTGTGTGTGTGTGTGTGTGTGTGTGTGTGTGTGTGTGTGTGTGTGTGTGTGTGTGTGTGTGTGTCTGTCTGTCTGTGTGTGTTTAATAATCTTGATCTCTTCATTTTCTAAACGTATTTGCATTTATAATTTGGTACTCTAATGGACTCAACTGCTACTCCATTTAACTCATTCTAACTATTTTTTTGAATTTACACCCCCCTATTTATTTACAATATTTACATCTTGTTACTATTTGGCTCCTCTTTTCATGCCTCCTGGTTTCAGGTGATGTTATTTCCGTGTGCAGATTTAGAACCAGTCCCTCTAATATTTTACAAGTGTAAATTATTATGTATCTCTCGCCTGCGCTTGTGAGAATACAGATTTGAAAGTTTAAGCAGTCCCCCAAAAAATAATTCAGATGTTTTGTTGAGTGGATTCGAGCAGAAAAAGACCTTTGAACGTTCTAAAGGTCAATAATTTATACAGCTTTGCATGGGTTTGTAAGTGTACAACAATATTCCACACCAAATCTCTCACTCGCTTCTCCTCACCTCTCGTTCAGTTCACTCACCTTTTAATTATATTCCTCATCATTTTACTCCCCTCACAACTCATTTACACCCTACCTCTCTCATTCACGCCTCTTTTTACCACTCATTCACTCCCCTTCACCACTCATAAACTCCTCTCACCTTTCGTTCACCTCTCTTCTCTTCTCAGTCACTCCCCTCACTCACTCCCCCTCACCTCTCATTCTCTCTCCTCACCACACACTCACATCAGCAGCTCCACTCCCAGTGTGAAGGACAGGCTGAAGGAGCCATCAATATCCCTGTCACAGAATATTAGCCTCTCCGTCTCCCTCACCATTTGGTCTCACCAAATTGAAACTTACTTCTAGTTCCTCTTCCTTATCTTTTATCTTTTATCTTGCCCCCACCCCCCATTTCTTAGTCTTCTTCTATACATTATTCCCTATCTTTAATGTCTTCTCCTTGTGCTTCACTTGATCCTTATTTTCTATCTTTAGTTTGTGTACGCTAAGTCTTTCCCATGCACTATTTTTTTGTATTTCTTCCAGTTATTCACTCATATCTTCATTTCCCTTCTCTCCTCCTTTTTGTAGGGAATTTCACTATGAATACGGTGAAAAGCGGCTTCAAGAGACCACGTGAAGTCGCTGGCTGTGTAAATCACATTCCCAGGCAGAAGGAACACACTAGGTCAGCACCTCGCCACCGATTTGGTCTGGGTTCGCATCTTGCTAGATGAGGATGGGAGAACATTTTAATATCATTGCTACCTTATGCACTCTTGTGTCCTTGATGATATATCCTCATAATGTATCTAGAGTTTGCTAGCCATCCTGTGTGGTGGAGATTTTGTTAGCATCACGTAGCTAGTTCTTGATTCACACTGGGTTTCGCTTCAAATAGTCTAGGGTTATCTTGAGATGATTTCGGGGCTTTAGTGTCCCCGCGGCCCGGTCCTAGACCAGGCCTCCACCCCCAGGAAGCAGCCCGTGACAGCTGACTAACTCCCAGGTACCTATTTACTGCTAGGTAACAGGGGCATTCAGGGTGAAAGAAACTTTGCCCATTTGTTTCTGCCTCGTGCGGGAATCGAACCCGCGCCACAGAATTACGAGTCCTGCGCGCTATCCACCAGGCTACGAGGCCCCTAGGGTAGTTGCATATATATACTTTTGTACCTAAATGAGTTAATAAAAATGGAATTTACTGCAGAAAATAGAGTCATAGTAAAGAGGGAGAGAGATTTCAGATTTTCGAGATGTCACGAGTAAGGTCAAACAAGAGTCAATAGTTCTGACCAAACCTGGTGGTAATATATGGAAATGGTCGCAAAAACGCCTTTCTCTCAATATTTCCTAATGTATAAAATATTACGAGAATAAATGCAGTGTAAGACTGTGTGAAGCTCAAGAATAACCTGGATCAATAGAAGAAATGGACCAACAGATGTATAGTAGAAATTAACTCGAGCAAGTGCAAGGTATCTCGGAGTTAAATTTTGATAGGAAACCGTCCTAGAATCAGACCTAGTTATTGATACCACACCGAAACTATCGTCACACACATAAACATGATATCTTCAGCAGCGCAAGCAAAGTTGGCCAACATATTGGAGTTGCACAAATCCACAAGGGCCGTGACGAGGATTCGAACCTACGTCCAAGATCATCCCAGACGCTGCCTTAATCAATAGCGTGATTTGATGCATCACGCTATTGGGATTTTTGTGTGCAATATTGGAGTTTCTTTTTAAAATGTGAATAAAGAATCTTCCAAGAACTTGTATATCACTTCAGGAATATATAGCACCAACAGGAATCATTACTTCGTCAAGCACAAAACGAAGGAGAAGAAAGTTAAGAAGTATGATATAACACACAAAAAGCCAACAGTTTTTGAGCCGCAACCCACCAAGGAAGTGCTGAAGACATTTCGATCCCTCCGGGTAAATTATCAAGACATTACACGACTTAATAATGGTCCAAGATGGACCAAATTCTTCATTTTCAGATTAGTGGCTTGAGTGTCTAATCTTCAGCCTCGTTATTTAGACTCCTCCTCTACTAACAGTTTTAAACGAGTGATATTTGAACAAAGGGACTCAAGTCGATACTAATCACTCATTAAATGAATTGTTTCCAGAGCCAAAGCCGTAAAAAGACTCGAAGTACCGACAGCAGACCTCATACACCAGGTTTATGGTGTATACATACACAATCGACTTGATGAATGGTCCAGGACGGACCGAAACGTCGTCGTCCCTTCACACTCTAGCGTGTGGTCTTGTCCTAATACACCACTTCAGTAGGTTCAAGATAATATATACAAGTGGACTGAAAGGTGAAATGAAGGACCAAAGAGCTAAATCTCAACAACAATCCGTCCCCCCCCCCCCCCAAACTACCACCATCCCCACCCTGAAGCCCAATTAAGCGAGTAAGTGACACCCCCAGTCATCATGATAAAGAGTCGCACGAACGAACGCGAATCACACGAACAAATCGTCACGAAAACCGCCATTTTGAATCACATATCCCTAAGAGACAGTACTTTCTACACACAAACAATCACACAAACAATCAATAAGTGACGCTGACAACCAATTCCAAACAAAATATATATCACAAAACAATGAAAATGAATTAAATGTTACGAATAAATCAGGAATCGTCACCGTGCAACTGAAAAAAGCAACATCTAAAAGCCATCTTGCATTTTAACGAGAATTTACATATAAAGATTTGTGGATGTTGAGTGAGGGGGGGGGGTGATGGGGGGGGGGTGATGGGGGGGGGGTGATGGGGGGGGGGGGTTGAGGCTGGTTCTCTGTACCAGTTACCCCGTATTTACTGTACTCTCTCATGAATAATTAAATAGCGCTCTGAATTGACACAGACGATGATGAATTATCCGGAGTAGATCAATAGATGCCAAACCGCCCCCCCCCCCCCCCGCCCCCCCCACGAGGTGTATTATGTGGTGTGTTAGGATGTGTGTGTGTGTGTGTGTGTGTGTGTGTGTGTGTGTGTGTGTGTGTGTGTGTGTGTGTGTGTGTGTGTGTGTGTGTGAGTGTGTGTGTGTGTAATTACCTAAGTGTAGTTACAGGATGAGAGCTACGCTCGTGGTGTCCCGAATGAATGTGTGTGTGTGTGTGTGTGTGTGTGTGTGTGTGTGTGTGTGTGTTTGTGTGTGTGTGTGTGTGTGTGTGTGTGTGTGTGTGTGTGTACTGTCCTATTTGTGCTTGCGGGGGATGAGCTTCGGCTCTTTGGTCCCGCCTCTCAACTGTCAATCAATTAATGTACAGGTTCCTGAGCCTACTGGGCTCTATCATATCTATATTTGAAACTGTGTATGGAGTCAGCCTCCACCACATCACTGCCTAATGCATTCCACCTGTTAACAACTCTGACACTGAAAAAGTTCTTTCTAACGTCCCTGTGGTTCATTTGGGTACTCAGTTTCCACCTGTGTCCCCCTTGTTCGCGTACCACCAGTGTTAAACAGTTAATCCTAATCTGCCCCTGTTAATTCCCCGGAGGATTTTGTAGGTAGTGATCATGTCTCCCTTTACTCTTCTGTCTTCTGTGTGTGTGGTGCAACTCTCCTTTTCTATATATGTCATCAATTGTTCCAATTATACTCTCATTTTCCATGACTAATAACCGTTGTTCCGGTGCAATTCTCCCCTTCCAAGACTTGTAACCGTTGTTCCAGAGCCAATATGGCTTTCTATGACAAAAATTGTTCCAGTCTGTTACAACTTTTCTATGACTATAACCGTTGTTCCAGTGCAAATTTTCCTTTTCAGATAACTGCAACCATATTTCCAATTTAAATCTCCACCTGAACAGAGGGAAAAATTGATCTGTGTCAAAGGTTCTTTCAATCCAAGAATGATAAATCAGCTCAGTGATCAACAACTACAAATCAGTGCCACGAGTGCCAATAGCTAGTGGCACTAGGACGATGATCTCACACAAGAAAAGGCATTAGTTGACTATCACTTTCAACTATACTAGCCCCAATATGCTTCAAGAAAAGGACTTTCTATACAGATGTCTCCTTAAACGTCTCAATTGTTTGATCAGTCATTGGACAGAATTGTTTCTCTGGTTGTATCACCCTCAATTAAACCACACAGTCATTAAATCCTTACTTGATTTGCATTTTAAAACATGCATTTCTAATAAACAAATTCTCGAAAACTCAAATCAACAAATCTTTTCTCTGGGTGATACATGGCGTCATGTCTCTCAGAGAAGCATAGTGATGTATTAACACACAAAAATCAAAGTAAAAATATTTATAACCACCTCATAATATGTCAGTTTTTATAGAGACAGGTTTTAAAATGAGTTTAGAGAGAGAGAGAGAGAGAGGGGGGAGAGAGAGGAGAGAGAGAGAGAGAGAGAGAGGGGGGGAGAGAGAGGAGAGGGAGAGAGATATGGGGGGGGGGAAGAGAGGGAGTGGGGGATAGCATTATTTTTTATCCATCAATCTTGCAACACAATATATATGCAGATCGCCATTATTAACTCCCCCTGGTGACCGCCAGTTTCCTCCTCTTCTCCCCACTAACCCCCTCTCCCTCTCTCTCTCTCTCGCTCTCTCCTCCCCCCGCCCCACACACACACACTACCACCCATACTGCTCCAAGTTTGCTATTCACTCTCATCCACCTTCCTCAACACTCCCATCGACACGTCTCTCATGTTCCTCATTACTCCCATCAACACTACTCCCATGCTCCTGCTCCCACCATACTCTCTGATTACGCCCGTAGCTTGAGGGAGCCGCAGTTGGACCGCGCCTCATGAAACCATCCCTGACCAAATATGCCGGGTAAATGGGCCCTGCGAATACAAGTTAAACATGGGAGGTGATATCGCAAATGTCAATATTTGTCCCGGACTAAGGCAATCTCTGCCGTGCGCTCGGACACAATAATATATCCAGAGAGCTTGAATATGAAGGGTGAATATGTTAGCTTTGGCTTACAGCGTCTGTTCACTGCTATGTAATTTTTGTCAAGGGTGCTCTATGGAGATTGTCTGTGAGACGTTAATCTCGTTGGTAAGTTTAAGGCGTTATTTTGGTATGTTTTTATTCTATTTTGTAAATATTTCTCATCTGGTTTATGTAAATATTGTGTGTAGCAAAGGCTGGAATGAGAGAGAGAGAGAGAGAGAGAGAGAGAGAGAGAGAGAGAGAGAGAGAGAGAGAGAGAGAGAGAGAGAGAGAGAGAGAGAGAGAGAGAGAGAGAGAGGCGCTTCGTGTCAGGAGAATGATATAACGGAATCGAACGTTTAAGATCATACCTTTTAATACCTCTTAAAAATACCTCTTAATGGGGTAATTTTAAACATCTTGCGTCCGGCAGAACTTGATGTAGTCTCATGTTACATACAAGGATGAGGTGATGATGTTGGTTCTCATGCAGAAGCTGTTCTAGATGTCGAGTCAGATGTAGTATTGATTCACTACAAAGCCATTGAGGACGATAGAACGCAAGCGAATGGATTCTCTGACCTTTGTCCACAGTTAAAAGGTCATTTCTAAGTAGCTCGGCTAGGTCTGTTCAGAGCACAGCACCTGCACGGTGTTATGAAAGCAGAGAGCAGACCTCCACCTCTGCTTGCCTGTCTGTCGGTCTTTTCTGTGCCCTAAAGTAGCCTGTGATTCGTCCAGAGTTATTTGGGACGGAATCATCAAAGAAGGACTCGACATTAGCCTCAATAATGTCCGCTTTATTATTCAAACACGAAGCCACATGTGATGTATTCAAACACGAAGTCACATGTGAGGTATTCAAACACGAAGCCACATGTGAGGTATTCAAACACGAAGCCACATGTGAGGTATTCAAACACGAAGTCACATGTGAGGTATGCTATGTTTGTACACAACTTCTTGATGTTAGCAGTGAAGTGGCGTGCGGTTATGCGAGTCTAAATGGAGTTTGAGTATAGTCGTGTTTATATACGGCCATAGTGCAGTTCATTTAAACAAGCTCTCAGTTAGTCTTCAAGCGTATGACATTATTATACTTGTAGTGCAAGGGAATCCGGTGTTTATATTTGTTTCAATGAGGAGGATGAAGATCCGGATAAGCGTAACCGGCCAATGATGGGATCGGCCCGTGTTCTGGTGGAGCGTGTTCAAGATAAGTATGAGAGTTTTGGAGAAATCCTTGTGTTGGATAAAAGGATTGGGTAAGGCTAACTATTGAGACCTTCAATGGATTTTTCCTCGTTTTTCCCATTGTTTTTTTTATTTTATTTTACGGTATGCTCTTTCAAGACATTCTTTATCAGACTGCTAATGGGACATTGATATTAATTGTATTATTTTACGTTCAATATTATTGTTAGATTGTTAGTTCTCAGATAATCAATGATAAAATTTGATGTTTATGCTTCGTAACCGAGAGGAAATTATTGTGAGAGAATTATCTATATGGCGAGGTCCTTGTGCCTGTAGGGAGTCAAGGTCAATATGTGATAATTAGAAGTTAATGACGGGTCTATAATTACAGTTAAGGTAATTGGAGGATAGATCCAACAGCCAGAAATATATCTTCTTCAGTTCTCTTCCAACCCTTCATTTTTCCTGTCATCTCTATTACTACAACCCTTCACTTTACCCCCTTATTTATTTGCCTTTACTACATCAAATCTTCATTTTCTCTGATCTCCAATATTCTCTCTCTCTGTCTCTCTCTCTTTCTCTCGCTCTCTCGCCCACTCTCTCTCTCTCTCTCTTATCCATCATTTCCATCATATCACTTCCTCCAGTCTTTCTTTATTTTGCTTTCTCCACACTTCCCATTCTTGCATAGTCACTCAATCCCATAAAAACAATAGCGGATCAGACACCGGGTGTCACTCAGAGTTTAAGGCGCCTCGATCCTATTGGGACTTCAGTGTTTTCTCCTCGCGTTTTATTATACAAAAAAAAACACGGAAGGTTTATTTACGATCGAAATTAAATTTGCTAAAAAATTTCAATGATTTTTAGCTGTGTTTAAACACTGATTTAATTTGGGTCTGTGTGTTTTGTGGGCAGTTGGGTGTTTGTGTATGTAAAAGACGTTACCAAAACAACGCTTTTGAAGCACCGAAACTTAGCAGCTCCTGGGCTCCGCCTTTCTAATATTCCGTTCCACCAGCACCAATCTCTTCCTCCTTCATCAGGATCGGGGTCCTCCTCCATCACCGCCAGGACTCATTCTCTATCTCTTCATCACCGCCACAACGCCGTCATCAGAGAACTCATCTCCAGCGCTTTCCAAACCACCTTGAATGCCCCCCCCCCCTCTCTCTCCGCGAGATGGCACTGGTGGCAGAATGGCGATCCTACGAACCTGATTGACGGCGATAAGGAGGCGAGGACGCCGGGGGAATGCAGGTGGAGTGGCATCTTGTCAATGATCCATTCTGTGATATTTGCATGGCATGACGTTGGAAATAATTGTGATATCAGAAACGATATATGTTGTAGTAAATGCTGAAACACACAAATTTCAATGTGATATCACAACAATATGATAAATTTTGTAATAAATGTTGAAACAAACACATTTCAAGATATTATTAATACTAATATTAATAATAAATGCAACGATCATAATCCTGTAAATACAAAATGTAACTTGGCTTATTTTCCGGGTGTTACAACTTGTAATAAATGTGTTTACATCTTGTTGTAAATCATAAAACGTTATTAGATTGTTGTTACAACTTGTTATATTGGTTGTTGCAACTTGTTAAGTGGTGTTAATACTTGTTCGAACGTCGTAATTTCGTCGTATGTTTGGCGGGATATTAAAAAAAATATTGTATCTGATTGTACTATCAACAATTACTGATACTACACTCAGGTTACTAGATACCCTCAGGGGGGGTCATACACTCCTTGTGGAGTACCTCGTTTCTCGGTGTATATATATATATACTCAAAGTTTACTGGAATTCTAGTTTATGTTCAGAACTAGAGTAATCTTGCTTGTGGGAGAGTAAACTGTTGTGGGTGGCTATGCCTCAAACCAAGAGCGGACAGGACAGGATTAAGATATTTAGTGAATTGTATTATATTAAATCTTTCTCTCTCTCTCTCTCTCTCTCTCTCTCTCTCTCTCTCTCTCTCTCTCTCTCTCTCTCTCTCTCTTCCATTACCTACGATACATCAACAGGAGACAAAATCATTTAACCTAGATGGATGGGATCCCTCATCCCTTGCCAAGTGGATGACGGCCCTCATCCACCAGGTGGATGTACTTCTAATGGGTTCACCCGAGTTACTCTAATCTTTATTCCTCGCTGTTGTAATGAGGCGCAATCAGGTAAACGGGCCCCTCAGTGGTAGCTACCCGGGGGGATGGAGGGGGGGTGGGTGTCATTTGGGTAATCAGATCTTTCCTTGTTCCTCGGTAATGGGACGATCAAATAAATGGGTTTACTGCGGGGTGTAGTTTATTAATGGGGAAGTTTAGGCAGTGACTAAACGCTACATAAAAATCATGATATTAACACTGTTCAAGTAAAGAAATAAAAACCACACAAAAAAAATTAAACACATAAAATTCAAATATGGAATTTAATTCTCTGTTTTACAGAATAAAGGAGAGCTGAAGCGAGCATTCCCGCGCTTAAATCTCATTGGTAGAAACACATTTGTTTACATTCACTACAACTGCCAATCACAGGAAGGGTTCAGCTATATGCTCCGCCCACTTAATAATATCATCTCTGATGTTCAGTACTCAACCCGCTGATGGAGTTCTCTTGCAACACTAACCTGCCCAAAAACGTTAACTTGCAAACATGTATTTTTGGTAATTAAATAATATTATTGTATGATACAATGGCTGTTATTACACAATTGGCGTGGCTACCTGACCCGTGAGAGAGGTCAGGTGGTCTGGGGCTTCAGTAGGTGCAGCTTCGAAATATACCCGATCAGCCAGGGCTTCTTTATGGCTCCTTAGCGAGTCCAGTACTATAACCACTAGGCCACACTGACTGTACAAAAGTATTGGAAAGGTGTCTAGCTTTTAACCCAATACCCGACAGCGTTCGTTGACCATTTTAGGCACAGATATTTCATCAAATCACCTCATCATGTTGGGGCCGCATGAGTAACATTTGTTCATTGTTAATGATTTTATAATATATTATATATATATATATATATATATATATATATATATATATATATATATATATATATATATATATATATATATATATTATATATATATCGCGACAGTGCCAGGGATAGTGTGTCGCTCCACCTCCCCCCCTCCCCCAGTTAAACCTCTCTTCATTCCTCCTCTCTTCACAACCCCACCCCCCCACCCCCACAACCCCACCCCCACAACCCCACCCCCTACCCCCTAACTCTCGTCTATTCAGAGATACATTTAATTTTCGAATATTGTGTCGCTGTAGCTTGTTGTGATACGTGAATTGTCCTTTTAATGAGCTTTGCAGGACATTATTTTTAATACAAACATTTTTTGTATTTTAATTGCTAAAAACTGAATATTATTTTATATGGGAGAGGTTTTATATATATACATATTGTATGTATACATGAATGTCCAAGAGGAATGCTGAGACAAGTTCGAAATTCAGCTGATTTGCGTATGATAAATACAGCGAGACTTTTACTCCAAATAATGATGGATATAAACTAATTCTACAAGGCCCTTGTGATGAGGGTTCGAATCTACGTCCGGCATGATCCCAGACGCGCCTCAGCTATTATTAGTAAGGGTGATTCACTATTGTTCAGTAATTTGTTTGTTCAGTTCAGTGATTTGTTCAGTAATGGTGGAAATAAAGCAGGTGAGTACTAGCGCCATCTTGTAGAGGAAGATGGAAACTCATTCACTCACTTCTGGTGTTACTCATCCGTTTTTCACTCACCCCTGTTCTCCCTCACTCTCTGTTCTTACTTACTCCTGTTCTCACTCACCCCCTGTTCTCACTCACCCCTTGTTCTCACTCTCTAATTTCACTCACCCCTGTTCTCACTCTCTGTTCTCACTCATCCCTGTTTTCACTCTTGTTCTCACTCACCCCCTGTTCTCACTCACCCCTGTTCTCACTCTCTGTTCTCACCCCTGTTCCTACCAATATCCAGGCAACCAATCAACTCTCCGGATATTATAGTTGCCACATAAATGACGAAACTTGGACGCCCAACTAAGGAAAAGCAAAGTTCCTATCTCCCCCTGCTGAGCAAAGTTACAAGATTTCATCCCCTTCCTCCCCTCTTCCCCTACCCCTTTGCTCCCCCCTTTCCCTCTTCCCCTTTCCCTCCTCCGTCAGAGATGTGGCAACGCTGTGTACATGTTATTAACACGTGTTTCGCCGTATTGGTAATAATGACCGGAAGTGATTACTTTATTTTGCTCAATTTTTGGTTGGTGGTTTCCATGGCAACCAAAACCAATCAAAATACAACAGGTGAGTTGACGGGGGGGGGGTGAGTATACAGGTGTTAAGTGTATTTGTACACATATGGATATATATATATATATACGTATATCTTTGAGTATGTAATATATGGATATCCATGTATATATGGATATACATACGTATATGTAACGCAACGTATACAAGTTGCGTTATGCCATATACATGTTGGGAATATTATTTAAGTGGAAAATTAATTACTCTTTTTTTTTCAGTGGATTTGGTTTTGGTGTTGAGATTAAGGCTTATTAGTTTTCTGGAGAGATCATAAGTCTAATCAGCCTCTGGAGGATTATTAAGGCCACTGAGAGCTTACTGACTAACCAGCAAGTATACTTCAATCCTGAATATATTACAGGACTAAATAGGAGTTTAATAGGATTATACTCCTATACTACAGGAGTATAATCTCAGTTTATACTCCTACAAATGAGGTATACCTATCGGTGAATATATCCCTGTATTACCACTGGAGCCACTCTACTAATACAACATTATTGTAGATGTATTATACATCTCTACACTACAATGGGTACATGGCCATTATGTTGATGGCTAAGCTAACAAAAGCCTCCCTCCAACATTATCAAGATCCTCACTCGACAAACTTCAACACTACAAAGACACTCCGTCAACAATCACCATAACTGCTCAGTGTGATAAGGGGAGATGGATCTTTTACCCTCCCCCCAACCCCTCAGGTCTTCTCCAACAGCTCCGTGACCTGAAAGGGGGGGGGGAGGTTTGTTATGCCACCACCAACAATCCTCGTTTGCCGAAGCTGTAAAGTAATCGGCGAATCTCCGAACCCCTCCACCTACCCCTCACTGAGGTTATTGGGCTGGCTCTCTGACACCTCTAAAACTTGGAGACTTTGTGGAGAAAGTTTTGTGACAGGTTTACTGTCTCTTTTGTTTCTTGTTTTGGTATCTTTCAGGTTTCTAATTGTGTTTTATTCTTATTCTCGTTCGTTACTGGTTCTGTTTATTGAGCCTCCTTTGATTCTTCCGGCTATTCATCACCCCCTCTGCTGCTGCTCCTGCTTATTCATCGACAATAGATGCATTAAAAGAAGCTGAGATGAAGAAAACCTGGCAAAATGGTTATTTCACTGGCTATTTTTAACATATAGCAGCAACAGTATTTATCTGCTTAAATTACCAAAATAGTTATGAAGATAATGGATGACTCTGAGTGCATCTTGCCTCTACAGTGACTTACATCCTTCAGGTAATTCCTGAATGTCCACAAACCAACAGTTCATTTACACTAACTTCACTGTATTGACTTCTTCTTTAAGGCTGGACCTTTTAATTGTAGAAGCAGTTAATATGGCCAAAAGGAGATCATAGTTGAACAACTTAGAGGTCTCTATACTCCATTTATTGTCATGCTAATTCTTGTCTGGCCAGAAAGTAACCTAATCTGGCCAGAAAGTAGCTTAGTTTGGCCAGAAAGTATCCTAGTCTGGCCAGAAAGTAACATAGTCTGGCCAGAAAGTAGCTTAGTTTGGCCAGAAAGTAACCTAGTCTGGCCAGAAATTAACCTAGTCTGGCCAGAAAGTAACCTAATCTGGCCAGAACGTAGCTTAGTTTTGCCAGAAAGTAACCTAGTCTGGCCAGAAAGTAACCTTGTCTGGCCAGAAAGCAACCTTGTCTGTCCAGAAAGTAACCTAGTCTGGCCAGAAAGTAACCCAGCTCAGCCATTTGCATTGACCTCCAACCAACAGTGAATTATAGAGCCTATAACTGCACTGTTTAATGTACGAGTGTTACATAGTCATTTTGGCTTAGAGCATTTTCATAATAAAATGAGAATTATACTGAGGTACCCATCCCACTCGTCTGAAAATGAAGAAACAAACCAACGTTTCGGTCCGTCTTTGGTCATTATCAAGTCGTACAGGACGAACCGAAACGTCGTTGTCTCTTCACTTTCTAGTGTGTGTGTGTGGTTTGGTCAACAAGCATCTTATTGCAGAGTCTAACTTTGCCTCAATCTCTGTTGACCCCACATAACACATGCAGGTCAATACTTCATTTGTACTGCATAGCTTTCACTTTAAATGCTTTCAGTTGCACTACAGATATTCATTTAGTGTGTTTGTGTTCGTAAGAGTGCAAAGACAGATGCAGTTAGTGTGACAATTGGTTAGGAGGAATAGACAGCACCAATTTGCAAGACTGACAGATGGAAGCTTTGTCAGGAAGATGGATTGAGTCGTTGATGCAATGGGAAAAACAGTTATATCCGATTGTAACACCATCCACTTTCTCCCACACACAAGTTCACTCTCACGAATTAAAATAATCGTAGGCAAAAAAACATTCACTGTTAGTGGTTTTGAAAGGCCGGATATAAAAGCAAACTCAAGAACCCCTCAAGCACAAATAGGCGAGTATCAACATAAAAACCATATAAACCCAAACACACACATATAAATACACATACACACACACACACACACACACACACACACACACACACACACACACACACACACACACACACACACACACACACACACACACACCCAGTTTCCACCCAAAACCAACACACAGGCATAGAGCACTACCCTCTCCCTCCACCCACACTCACGAATTTTTAGAGGCTCTTAACACAGAGCATAAATTGGACTCTGTTTGCACCTTCTACCAGCATTGATAATCTGTGTTTGTAGAGCTCGCTACCAAGTAGAAGAGAGACAAAACGAAGAAAATTATGGTTAAAAAGAAAAGATGAATGAGAAGAGGAAACACAATAAAGAGGAGAAGAGTGAAATAATGGGGGATAGGAGAAACGGCAGGAGAAAGAAC
>NC_091164.1:9059481-9064481 GCF_040958095.1 Procambarus clarkii
GAGTATGCTGCCCCCAGCATGCAATCCCTTGAGGTTATCTTGAGGTTATCCATACCTAAAGAAGCACAAAGCAAACCCAGGATATGCAACAAGGCTCGTTCCTGAGCGAGGGGAACAGAGTTATGATGAAAGACCTGAGGGAACTGGGTCTTACAACACAGGAGGAAAACGGAATAAGGCAGACATGATAACGACGTACAAGATACTAAGGGGATTAACAAAGTCAATATCTAAAAACGACGTTTATATTTAGGATCAGTAGAACGAGAGAACATAATTAAAAATTGGAAACAAAAACCGAGTCACAGGGATGTAGGGAAGGAACTTCTTCAGTATAAGAGACATTAAACAAGAGGAACGAATCAGATGGGGAAGTTCTCGAAGCCAATTCGATACACAACTTTAAATGTAAAAATAAGAAGAAAATACGAGTGAAAAATAGTCACTTGCATTGAACTAATGATGGTCGGAAAAGGCGGGGCTTAAGAACCTAGTCTCGAGCCTTCAGGCTCATCAAGGTATGCACACATACACACCGTCTTATCTACTTCAATATATTTTATGTGATACGAATTTCTTCCTGATCATATTCACTGGGAGGAAAGGTTATTGTATTTTGTATAGGAGAGAATTTATAGCTGTTGATAAATCAATTTCGAGAATAGAAAAATGCAGATTTGTAATATATTCATATGAGATCTTATATATAGATGCTCTCTCTCTCTCTCTCTCTCTCTCTCTCTCTCTCTCTCTCTCTCTCTCTCTCTCTCTCTCTCTCTCTCTCTCTCTCTCTCTCTCTCTAATAGCAACAACAGAAAAACATCAAAGGGAAGAATAAGACAATTAAAAAAAAGTAAATAAACAAATTCAATAGAAAGCAAGAAACATGAAATAACCCACAACTACAACAACAAACACTAAATACAACACGATATGTAACAAGTGCACCAACAAAGACAACAACAAACTCTACAACTACAGCAATCAATAACACACCACAACAATATCCAGAACATTGTCTTGAAATAACAACTACAAGGGTAGTTGTATCACCACCAAAGTTGTGGTTGTATCATCAAGTTGTAGCATCAACATACACCATCTCATACACAACCTACATCAACAACCTATATAGAAAATGGACGAAACAATTACAGCAAGGACATGCATTGCTCCTTACTCCCAGCATCCTATATAACAAGAACAACATTTACAAACGCACCACTCCCACAACTCCCTGCTAACAACAACAGTTGAGTAAAACCACAACTTCCTTAAAAATCATTTTGGGTATTTAATGAACTACGACCCAATCTCCCTAAACTACTATGTAAATCCTAGCTACGATCATTATTTATAAAATTCTCGGCATTTAAATAGGAAAAGGATTTACACTTTGGGATTTATGCATTGGGATTTTTCACGTGGGAGTAAATGAGTGGAAGTCTTTATTGCGTTGCCTGATGACCTTTGACCTCTTTGAAGGGGAAGGGAGGGAGGGAGGGAGGGAGGAGATGAAGAGGGGGAAGTGGGAAAGGTGTGGAAAGTGTTTGAGAAAATGTGAGATTTTTTAGGCAAATTGTGTATATGTATACGTGCAGGCGATGAGTCACAATAACGTGGCTAAAGTAAGTTGACCAGATCACACACTAGAAGGTGAAGGGACGACGACGTTTCGGTCCGTCCTGGACCATTCTCAAGTCGATTGTGAATGTATACGTGTATGTGTTAAACGAATGTTAAAAAGGTCGCTATTAATACAAACAGCCGAAGAGTAGTTTGTGGGTATAGGTGGCACCCAGTTTCTCTGAAGATAACTGGCATGAAGTAAATTCCTTATATAAAGCAGTTCATTAACTAGGAGGGTGAGGTAATTATCAGTAGGAACCTCTTGCCTAGTATGACTATTTAGCACTTGGAAGAAATATGAAGACAAGGAGTCGTATTATTTACAAAATAAAGAAACTTCTCACCACAATTTCTCACAACTCAAAATAAATATAAAATCTGTAGCCGAGGAAAATATCAGTCACAACAGTAAGTCCAGGTTTTCAATCCTGCCGGTTGTCGGCTCGTCCATCAATCTCAATCCGGCCCCGTCTGCGAGATGTCACGTGATATTTCATTCCATCTCTCTTATCTTAACAACGAACGCTTGGGCACAGATAACGTCTTCCTAGTGCTGTTCGTAGATGGAGGGGGGGAGGGGGTATATATATATATATATATATATATATATATATATATATATATATATATATATATATATATATATATATATATATATATATATATATGTCGTACCTAATAGCCAGAACGCACTTCTCAGCCTACTATTCAAGGCCCGATTTGCCTAATAAGCCAAGTTTTCATGAATTAATGTTTTTTCGTCTACCTAACCTACCTAACCTAACCTAACCTAGCTTTTTTTGGCTACCTAACCTAACCTTACCTATAAATATAGGTTAGGTTAGGTTAGGTAGGGTTGGTTAGGTTCGGTCATATATCTACGTTAATTTTAACTCCAATAAAAAAAAATTGACCTCATACATAGAGAAAAGGGTTGCTTTATCATTTCATAAGAAAAAAATTATAGTAAATATATTAATTCAGGAAAACTTGGCTTATTAGGCAAATCGGGCCTTGAATAGTAGGCTGAGAAGTGAGTTCTGGCTACTAGGTACGACATATATATATATATATATATATATATATATATATATTTCGTGAACTTGTCTGTGAACTCACCTAGTTGTGGTGGCGGAGTGGGGGAGGAAAGGAGTTGAGCTTCAGCTCTTTGATCCCGCCTCTCAACTGTGAGTCAACTGTCAATCAATTACGGGTGTGTGTTCGTCTACATATACCCCCACCTACATGTTCTTGTAGTGTATATAGAGTCGTCTCCTAAACCTTACAATTTGACCACATGTACTTCAAAATTCAATGACTTTTCTTTCACTCTAAAACTCTTTCACTCTTTCTTTCATTCTAAAACTGAAGAAGTTATTCATTTATGTCTCCATTTACCATTGATGTCACCTATATTCTAGTTTCATCACTGCTCATCTTCGTCATCAATTTTCCTTGGAATATCTCACTTCGTTATTGACAAGTTCTGATTTTCTTTCACCTGTTCCCAAGAGAAATATCACGCCTGTTAAAGCACCGGATGTTGACCATACGTGTTCCACGCTACGACTACTTCAAGCACCGCTCCTGTGCCACGTAAGTCCACTACGGGCTCACCATAGCCCGTGCTACTTGGAACTTGTTCCGAGTAGCTGAATCTATAACAACATACGACTACTTGGTCCACTGCTAATGACACCTATCCATTGTTCTTTCCTTCAGTCATTCTCTCTCTCTCTCTCTCTCTCTCTCTCTCTCTCTCTCTCTCTCTCTCTCTCCCTCTCTCTCTCCTTCTGCCAGTCACATTTTTACTCAAAAGTCCTCAAACAACTCTGAGAGAAAACTCTTCACAGCGAAAGAGTCGCGGTTTTTAGCGTCATATTCAATTCTGTTTTCTGCTCCTGAGAGTCTGTCAGGTGTCAGGTTGCTCTAGATACTGTCTCTTATATTACACTTCCCCTCACTTGCTGCTGCTCCACCTACCCCTCCTCCACCCACCCCACCCCCCATTAACCCCCCCCTCCACTTGCCCCCACCTCGTCCTCCATCAACCCCACCTACTTCCCCCTCCTCCTACTCCACTCACATTAGTGTGGCTTTTTACGAGTAATGTGTGTTCCTTTATGTTTATGACGGGAAATGTAGTTCATTACGGAGATATTTGTTTGCGTGTGTGTGTTTGTATGTATTTACACACACACACACACACACACACACACACACACACACACACACACACACACACATACACGCAGTAGTATTTACTTAATAGAGCTTTACTGTACTGAACTTCATCTCTGTTTCAGCTGGTTTGTTGACATTAAATTGTTTTTTGAGTCTTATCGTTCCTTGTTACCTTTCCTTTAACTGTTCATGCCTCTTATTTTAACTTTTGTTCCTATTTTGTGCAGTAACTTGATGCAAAAAACTTCTTGCTGACGTTCTTGATAATCATATTATGAACAAATCCACAAGGGCCGTGACGAGGATTCGAACCTACGTCCGAGAGCATCCAAGACGCTGCCTTAATCATCTTCGTGTAAGTCTAGAAGCTATTTCGACATTGAGCTCCAGCCGCTTAGTTCATTATATAAAAAAAACAGCTTTTCCAGTTCTGGGACTGGCCTTGTAGCTCAGTTCTCTCAATTCTGGGACTGACTTTGAACTATAAATTTGAACTTTCTTCGTTTTTTCTTTGTACTTCTTAAGGTAGGTGCTCCATGCTGGTACTGTTAAGGTATTTGTTGTGTGGGCGTGTTGGATTGATTGATTGATGAAGATTAAGTCATCTAAGAGGTGGCACGGGCATGAATAGCCCGCAATGTGTGTACGCAAATCACTAAAAATCACTAAATCAATGTGTGTGTACAAGTCACTCCTCCATCATTAAATATACTCGGCTTATCATTCAACCTCTTTCAGCAATAATACACTATTTCTCTCTCTCTCTCTCTCTCTCTCTCTCTCCTCTCTCTCTCTCTCTCTCTCTCTCTCTCTCTCTCTCTCTTTGCTCCTTTCATTCCCCTTTATTACACTTTAACCCTTTTTTCACCCCTAATTCCGTCTTATCTTCTATTTCTCTCTCTCTCTCTCTCTCTCTCTCTTTTCTTTCCTGTCGTCACTCATACACTCCCACCCTCACTTCCTCTCTCCCTCCTTCTCCCTATTTTTTATCAGTAACGCGTGTTAAGTCGGTTGCCAAAAGCCATTAAGTTCATGACAAAGCGATGAAGCGGAATTTCTTGAAGATTAAAATCGGCGCCTTGCCTTTGAAATTAAACGAAAAAAATCAAAAGCATATAATTTTGCTTAATCCTTTACAACGCAGAGACTTATTACAAATGTTCGTATTCATAATATTTCGCTCGACA
>NC_091164.1:9069481-9109481 GCF_040958095.1 Procambarus clarkii
ATTATGGTTCACTTTCCATGTTTTTTTTAGTGAAACATCGTAGTATTCTGCGACGGAAATGAACGGAGTAAATTTATAGTTCGATTAGTACTTGATTGGAACAGAGGGGAGTATTTTGACTGTAATAGGGCATTATCTATCTGTAATGGAATGGTATGCGATAGGGACAAGGAGGTAGGAAATTGGAATAATAGGAAGCAAGCTTAAATGATGGGGAAACCTTTCCAAAATGCTGACGTATCTAATTGGAATGTAAAGGACTCCAAATTCGAATTGAAACCAAACAAAGCAGCATATAGGTGGATTCCTAAACCACAGGTAGATGCCACCTTCCTGTCATATCTGCTCCAAAACTGATATTAACATTCATACTATCAAGGAACCTCTGTGGGTGGTAGCAAATTTATAAATTCACAATGATAACTGGTGCAGTTGTGGGGGACTCAAAGCCTCGGTGGATAGAATGAAAAGTATTCAGGGAAGTCCTTTGTAGATTCTTGCTAAACATTGCCTTATTTTCTCCCCCTACCTCACCCAATAGTTGTATTATTGTGTGCAATAACTTATTTTAGGACTGCAGTGATAGTTGCAATAACATTCCACGTAGAGTTTCCTACAATGCGATTGGTGCTCGGATCCAGAGATTGGTGATTGGTACCACAGACTACGGCTACGATGGAAGAAGCGGTTCTGGAATCCAAAGCTGGGAACCTTTGATTGGCATTTGAATCCGAAAGTTAATCTTGTGATCCAAAGACTAAAAAGGTTATCCAAAGGTTAAAAAGAAGCATTTGTTACTATAATATTAAGGATTCTCGACCTCTGACGCCCCGAACGGAAACACTTCTACCGTCGCTAATCACATCATTAACTTGTTACAGTAGATCCTAACTAAGCATTTCCCCTTCCCACAACTCATGGAAAGCCTTATCTCCCCCCCCCCCCCTCCCTTGTTTTACCCTACCACACGACCCGCCAATCGGTTAGCAGGCAAGAGTACTTATAGGTGAACAGAGACGAATAGTTAAGGACTGGCGCCCAGTCAATCCTCCCTGGTGAGGACTCGAACCAAAACCAAATCGCAGGACAAGTATGTGTTACCACTGCGCCACCAGCACTCTCATGCTTCTGTTTACTTCAACAGGTATTAAATCCTTCGGTATGAAACAAAAAACAATTGAAAAACCGAGAATAAAAATAATAATAATACCCTTGATTGCTATAGAGTCTATTATGATGGAGCTCCGACCATGAACGGGGTATCGAACCCCCCACTTTCATGGGAGATGAGACTTGATAACCCGTTGTGTACTGCTTCTCTGATTATGATCTTGGCGGGTAAAAATGAACATCGCTAAACAGAGTTGCTGATTCGCCTGTTCAGTTGTTTACAAACTGCTGATGGTTAATACTGTGTGTGTGTGTGTGTGTGTGTGTGTGTGTGTGTGTGTGTGTGTGTGTGTGTGTGTGTGTGTGTGTGTGTGTGTGAGAGGAAAACAAAATAATGGATGCGTCAGACTGAAATTTACGAGATGACCTGCCTACGAGCCCAGAGTAAATCAGTGAGAAAGAGAATGGTTGCCACGACAACCAAAATCAATGCTCTAAATAGCCCGTGTGTTATGGCTTTAAAGAATAAAGATAATAAAGTTATTTACCAGTAAGAAAACCAATATTTTGTTATCTGCTTTTCTCTCTCTCTCTCTCTCTCTCTCTCTCTCTCTCTCTCTCTCTCTCTCTCTCTCTCTCTCTCAGTCTCTTGTTGGCGAGTGTGTACATTTCGGCTTCATCAAAACAACGGTAAATAAAGAATCGGAGTCAAATTAGAATGGAGAGAAACACAAAGGAGAAGGAAAAGAGGGAACACAAGAGCTGGAAATTACACAGCTGTTTGCTCAGGCACTTCCCTCTCATCCCACTAGAGGAAAACACTGTATAATTAGACAGTGAGAGAGATAAAGACCGAGATAAAGAGCGAGTCAGAATGGAAGAGCGACAGAAAGAGGATCAGATTGACAGAGAAAGACAAAGAGGATCAGATTGACAGAGAAGGAAGGACAAAGAGGATCAGATTGACAGAGAAAGAAAGACAAAAAGGATCAGATTGACAGAGAAAATGAGACAGAAACAGGAGGTCAGATTGACAGAGGAAAAGCTCTTCTTCCGAACTGATAACGAGCGAATCACTCATTTGCAACATACAGTCATCTCGCAGCTTTCACATCAGGGAGAAATATTTGCATATGCAAGGTTGCAACCAATCTTGATGGGCATTGATCTCCTGAGTGGTTCAACCAGTTATGAAGAAAAACAGGCCAGCAGACCAAGGGCTGAAGCGAAGTGGAGGAACTGGCATGCATTTTTAATCCCATTTTCATTGCAACCATCATTGTGGATTGCAAGCTGAAGTTGCAGGGGGCTGTGTCATCTGCATTATTCAAATTGACCTGCAAGGGATCAAGAGCCAGATGAGGGAGCGAGCAGCGAGCGTCACAACGCTGCATAATGAATGATATCTCGGATGATGATATATGATGATGATGGTGGTGGTGGTGGTGGGGATAGTGGTGATGGTGGTGGTGGTGGTGATCCCAGATTTGCGTTCTTCACAACCCAAAAAGTACGTAGATCGTTCCGGCTTTTACGATTTTGGCCATTTTTACGATGACCAGTTTCGACTATATAAAATTAGATAGCATAAATAAACTTATTGTCTTGAGGTAACAATGAACATATGTAATACCCTTCAACCTAAATGCATGACTTGGAAAAAATCTATTTTCCTGGTTGATTTGAATCTATTTTCTCCGCCGTCGAATGATATTGATCAATGTGAAAGGCGCAAAATTCGGGTTGAGTCTCGCATAATGAGGCATAAGGCTTCTTGACTCGACGTAATCTATTGTTGGTGCAAATGCCACCTGTTATCGTGACAGCATATAGCTGAGTAGGCTGACGTTTGGGGAGAAACTCGTCGTCAACATCTAGGGGGATTTACTGGCATGTTAATCGCGGTTGAAATCAGAAAATATCGATATTGGACAAATGGTGGAGATGGTGAAAGAGATAATAATGATGATGGTGATGATAGTGGTAGTGGCGGTGATGATGATAGGGTGATTATGATAGCGAGGGGGGGAGGGGGGTGATGGTGGTGGTGACTTTAGCATCGTCAAACAGACACATAGCAAGAAGCAGACAGACAATCAGACAGAAGTAAACAGGGACACAGACAAACAAGTCAGACTGGCAGACAGATGAACGGATAGACAGCCATGGAGACAACGTGAGACCCACAGACAGACAGAAGGAGAAAGAGAGAGAACCATAGACAGAGACACAGACAGAAAGAGAGAGAACCATAGACAGAGACACAGAAAGAGAGAGAACCATAGACAGATAGAAGGAGAGAGAGAGAACTATAGACAGATAGAAGGAGAGAGAGAGAACTATAGACAGATAGAAGGAGAGAGAGAGAGAGAACCATAGACAGAGACACAGACAGAAAGAGAGAGAGAGAACCATAGACAGAGACACAGACAGAAAGAGAGAACCATAGACAGACAGACAGAAGGAGAGACAGAGAGAACCACAAACAAACAGACACGAGGCACTTCAGAGATCTGTAACCCCCTCCCACCTCCCCCCCTCAAACCATCTCGCCTACCCAGGCTAATGAGGCAGTTAACGAAGCTCTCAGGTAAGGCGCTGACGTCGAGATCAAACGTCAGGAGGTCTATTAAAGTGGCTGACGAGGCAATGGTGGTTCACTCGCGGTAGTTAGTGGTGGAAGACATCCTGTGCTGACGAGAGCTCTTTGGCGGCGAGTCCCAGTGATTGCTATACGAGTGTGTGTGTGTGTATGCGTGTCTATACTCGCCTATATGTAGGTTCGAACCCACATCACGCCCCCTTGTGGATTTGTTCACCTAGATGCGCTTGCATGGGTCTGGGAACTAGGAGTTAGGCTCCTAGTAAAGCCCTCTGGACGTTCTTATATTAATGCAATATTTATTTTCTCCCGTTTTTATCAACTTTATATTTAAAACTTGGAGTTGAATTAGATTTAAGGAGTTTCTAAGACTAACCTGTTGAATTTATTGACGTCTCTATCACTCATTTGTGGCTTCAGTTTCCAGATATGGTCCCTCGTTCTGCTGTTTCTAGCTTTGAACACTGCTGCTTTGTCAACCTTGTCTGTGTGTGTGTGTGTGTGTGTGTGTGTGTGTGTGTGTGTGTGTGTGTGTGTGTGTGTTTACTAGTTGTGTTTTTACGGGGGTTGAGCTTTGCTCTTTCGGCCCGCCTCTCAACTGTCAATCAACTGTTTACTAACTACTTTTTTTTTTTTCCACACCACACACACACACCCCAGGAAGCAGCCCGTGACAGCTGACTAACTCCCAGGTACCTATTTACTGCTAGGTAACAGGGGCATTCAGGGTGAAAGAAACTTTGCCCATTTGTTTCTGCCTCGTGCGGGAATCGAACCCGCGCCACAGAATTACGAATCCTGCGCGCTATCCACCAGGCTACGAGGCTCCCTAGGCTGTGTGTGTGTGTGTGTGTGTGTGTGTGTACGTGTGTGTGTACGTGTGTGTGTGTGTGTGTGTATTTATCTTTTTATAGTCACCTAGTTGTGCTTGCGGGGGATTGAGCTCTGGCTCTTTCGGCTCGCCTCTCAACTGTCAATCAATCAGCTTTTGTTTTCCACCACACACACACACACTCCCAAGAAGCAGCCCGTAGCAGCTGTCTAACTCCCAGGTACCTATTTACTGCTAGATAACAGGGGGCATCACGGTGAAAAGGAACTCTGCTCATTTGTTTTTCCAGCGGTGCCGGGGATTGATCCCAAGTTCTTACGTCTACGAGTCTAAAATGCTGTCCACTCAGCCATCAGCCCCCCCCCCCACTGTGTGTGTGTGTGCACTCAGGCGATTGTGTCAAGCAATATCCCCCAATAAACACAAGTGAGAGTGAGCTGGAACACTCACTCTAGGGTGAGAATTCCAGGGGCCAGATTCACGAAAGCCCTTACGCAAGCACTTAAGAACGTGTACATCTTTCCTCAATCTTTGACGGCTTTGGTTACATTTATTAAACAGTTTACAAGCATGAAAACTTGCCATTCAATTGTTGTTATTGTTATAAACAGCCTCCTGGTGCTTCGGAACTTATTAACTGTTTAATAATTGGAAACAAAGCCGCCAAAGATTGAGAAAAGATGTACACGTTCGTAAGTGTTTGCGTAAGTGCTTTCGTGAATCTGACCCCTGGAACTCTCACCGTAGAGTGAGTGTTCCAGCTCATTCTCACTCGTGTTTATTGGGGGATATTGCTTGACACAAACACCTGAGTGCACACACACACACACACAGTGGGGGGGGGGGGGCCTGGTGGCTGAGTGGACAGCATTCTACACTCGTAGACGTAGGAACTTAGAGAGGTCGCCGTTTTCATCGTGGCGCCGTGAATACTTGCGTTATGAAGGTATAGACAGCCACGCAGCTTGAGGCCGGACCGTGGCCAGGACGAAACGGAACTGTTTGTGCTTTCAGACCACGCGCCGCCGACCACAACAACCCTCAAGCAAAGGGACTAACAAGCAAAACTTTTGCTTTATTGAATTGCACGAGGATGGGGTGGAGGGTGGATGGGGGGGGGAGGGAGAGGCGCGGGAGATGAATAGAAAGGTGAATGAGAGAAGGAAAGGTATAAAAGGAGAGACAGAGAGGCATAATGACAAAGATATCTATGAGAAATTGTCTGTCAGAGGCATAGGGCTAGCCTTAACCAAATTTGCAGGGGAAATGGTCTTGGGTATGCGACGTACATAGGTTGGTCGCGAGAGGCCTAACGTCAATGCTTTAAGAAATAATAGAGTTGTAACCCTACTCCCAAGTACAATTTTCCTGAAGTTTCCAGTAGAAAAGGGTTGAAATCAGGAATGCATTGTCCGTAGAGTGTTGAAGCTACTACTACCTATTTTTGCTTTATATATAATTATTATTAAATACCAACAACATTATATTAATGTAAACGTGTATCTGCTCGAGGTCAGAGAGGGAGGGTAGGGATATGGGGTGAAGGGAGAGAGGATAGGGTGGGGGAGAAGGGGAAAATGGTGGAGATGGGAGGGAAGAAGGGGAGATAGAGAAGAGGGAAAGGGATCATAGGAATAGGGGAAGTGAAGAAGCAGGAAGAGAAAAGTGGTAGAAGAGACAGAGTATCTCGCGCAACGCAGGAAACCCTCTAATATTATATTATATATATAGGGAGGTATCACCACTGGTGCAATTATAGGGACCCACAGCCTCAGAGAAGGGAACACAGAGCATTCAGAGAAAAACTTGCTATTTAACTCTGAATACGTATGTTATAAGTATATATATAATATTATACATAATATACTTAAAACAGATATACCACGTTGTGGGAACAATCACTCATTCCCCGAGATTGACAGAAGAGCCCACGAAGGGACAGAAAGACAGACAAACACATACAAGGATGACATTCCTAATTGAAAGAAATAAATCGATGTTACTTCAGCTCAATTTAGCCCATTGCGGTGCCCTGGGGGATTGAAATCCACGAGCATCAGCGGGTTGTATAAGCAAAGGCATTCCGTGCCTTCAGAAATTACTTTAAAAATTACTTACGTGTGTTTTATCTCAGTTCCTCCTGTCCACTGCGAGGAAGAGAGAGAGACAGAGAGACAGAGAGAGAGAGAGAGAGCAACGTAATGAAACAGAGAAAGAGAAACAGAGACAGTGATAGACAGGGGTGAAATGTTTGAAAAATGTATATTTTGATTGGGACATAAATTTTGTACTTATACATACACACACACACACGCACACACATACTTGTTAGTTCATTAAAATGCTTCTACAGTGATCCGTATATGTATAACAATATGTGAACTACACTGAACTAGTGAACTAGATTGAACTTCATACCTTCTACGTTAGTTCACGCCTGAACATCAAAACAAATTGAATTCTATTCTCAAGTTATCAATATAGCAGCATCGTAACAAAGTTATGTGTGAGAAATATGAGTTGGCAAAAATGGCGAGTCCATTTTAGGTAATTATGAGAATCTTCTTGACTGTATGAGTATCGTGGTCTGTTGTGAGTCACGGGTCTTGTATTTGTCCTTCTCAGTCATTTCCCTTTTTGTGTGTGGAAAAGAAGGGAAGTTTCCTTTCCATTTCACCCCCTTTTCATTCTTATTTTCCCCTCGGTTATATCTTATTGATATCTCTCATACCCAATTCCTTTCTGTGACTCATAATTTATATACAATGTTTCCTAATACTTCGTGGTTATTTCATCCCTTACATTCGCCAACAAATTATTTCCCCATATTTTCATTTATGTTCATTCTTTTCTTTCTTGCATCCCTTCTTCCCTCCATCATTATTTCTCTTCCACCCCCTCTATCTCTCTCCCTCTCCTTTCCTCTTTCTCTCTACCTTTTTACCTACCATCCGTTCCAGCGTCTCTCTCTGATCAGCATCGTTTGTGCCAATTTCCATCCCAATTTACCTAATAAGGAAGACCAACACGCCCAGCTGACCAAAAAAAGCAACTAACAAAAGCCATCAGCGAAAAGAGGAAAGGGTAAAAATATCCCTTTGTAAAAAAGTGCTTTTAGAGTCCATGTTGACATTATTTCACTTACGAAGCATTATTCTGCTTGGAAACAAATTTTTGTAGTTTTTTTGCTGAATATATATATATATATATATATATATATATATATATATATATATATATGCAATTGACGATCACAAAACACTGATCATTTTATGCGGAAAATCCACAGAGAAATATGAAATGAGGTGAACGTTTCGGCCCTGTTAAAGCCTTTGTCAACACCAGACTGACACTATCTGACTATTTATATAGTCAGTCTGGTGTTGACAAAGGCTTTAACAGGGCCGAAACGTTCACCTCATTTCATATTTCTCTGTGGATTTTCCGCATAAATATATATATATATATATATATATATATATATATATATATATATATATATATATATATATATTTTATTAAATATGACCGAAAAAGTAAGATTAATAATTCTAACACGAATTTTCTCAATCTTTCGTACATTATGCTTCACTGTTGGAGGTAAATCAAAAATCACTTCTCCAAAATTCATTTTTATTTCTAGTCTGACGCGACACGGGCGCGTTTCGTAAAACTTATTACATTTTCAAAGACTTCACAAATACACAACTGATTAGAACTTGCGTTTCCCTGATTTTATATCTACATTTGAGTGAGGTGGGAAGGGTGATGTGGCATTACATTTGAGTAAGGTGGGAAGGATGATGTGGCATTAGAGGATATTAATAGGGTATTAAAAGTATCAACACAAGACAGAACACGAAACAATGGATATTGAATAGAAGTGTTTGTAGAAAGCCTATTGGTCCATATTTCTTGATGCTTCTATATTGGAGCGGAGTCTTGAGGTGGGTAGAATATAGTTGTGCAAACTATATTCTACCCACAACTATATTCTATTCTGCACAACTATATTCTACCCACCTCAAGACTCCGCTCCAATATAGAAGCATCAAGAAATATGGACCAATAGGCTTTCTACAAACACTTCTATTCAATATCCATTGTTTCGTGTTCTGTCTTGTGTTGATACTTTTAATACCCTATTAATATCCTCTAATGCCACATCATCCTTCCCACCTTACTCAAATGTAATGCCACATCACCCTTCCCACCTCACTCAAATGTAGATATAAAATCAGGGAAACGCAAGTTCTAATCAGTTGTGTATTTGTGAAGTCTTTGAAAATGTAATAAGTTTTACGAAACGCGCCCGTGTCGCGTCAGACTAGAAATAAAAATGAATTTTGGAGAAGTGATTTTTGATTTACCTCCAACAGTGAAGCATAATGTACGAAAGATTGAGAAAATTCGTGTTAGAATTATTAATCTTACTTTTTCGGTCATATTTAATAAAATATGTCTACAGGAAAGACTGCTACCAAAATATACTAATATATATATATATATATATATATATATATATATATATATATATATATAAGCTAGTGTGGATGGAAGTTTTTTTAACAAGTGAAACATAGGAATTAATCCAACGAGGTGTTTATCTAGTTATGTGAGGATAGGTCCTGGATACAGTGGATAAATAGATAAATAGGCTGCGTCGTTGTTTGGATATCGAGCTGTATGGGCGTGTATGTATATATATATATATATATATATATATATATATATATATATATATATATATATATATATATATAGTTCATAGGAAACGACGTTTCTTGGGATGCAGGATAATGGAACATATTGCATTTGGCCTGAAAACAGCGCAAAGCTAAAAACTTTGTCAAATCATTTGCAGTGCTGGCAACTTGGGCGGCTTTATTTACTCCTGGATATAGCAGTGAATAATTTCATGAACATGACTAGAGCTAAAGCTAATTAACAGAATAATGCAAACCTTTAATGATATTCACGTACTAATACGGTACAGTCTCTATACACATCCCATGAAGGACATCTAAAAATGAATAACTTTTGTGTTATATTTCACACTCAGATATAATCTTTGTTCTAAATTATTACTGATGTTATTCATCTTTATTTTTTGTTTATTGTTTACGTTGTCAATTTCGCATATTTAATTACCATATAAATGATACATTTTCTAGTAATTGAAATGAATAATACTCATTAAAAAGTTCTAAGCCACATTCAAATCAAAACACAGACAGTCGTTTACAGGGGAGAGAAAAATATTGTTTACAGCAAATCGAGTCCTGGAACCTGAGGGAATTGTTAAAGGAATTTTTCTGTCTGTGTAAAGACCCATTTGAACGTCTTAGAAAAGTCCGGAGACGCCATTAACCTCGAGCGAAGCGTTCCATTATGGAACATCAGGTGAGTGACAGGTGTCTAGCAGGCTGCCAAGTAAGATCAGGTGATTGACAGGTGTCTAGCAGGCTGCTTGATACGGTCACCCATCCTGAAGGCATCCATGGACGCACTGCAAGCCAGTTATTGTTGAACGACGCGATATTATAACTAAGATTACATGTTGGATTGTTGACAATTGTATTGTGTAGATAAGTATCTATTTGTACTCACCTAGTTATGCTTGAAGGAGGGGGGGTTGAGCTCTGGTTATTTGGTCCCGCCTCTCAACTGTCAATTAACTGGTGCACAGATTGTGGAGCCTATTGGGCTTAATCAAATCTACACTTGCAGACGATGAGTTACAATAACGTGGCTGAATATATGAAGACTGAAGATTCCCCTTCTCCTCCTCTCCTTCCTCTCCTTCTTCTCTCCTCCTCCTCCTCCTCTTCCGAGAATATTAGTTTCAGAAGCAAGGGTTGTTAGGGGAGCCGAGCCCACAGGTGGTTGGGCACCAATTCTCCCCCCTTCCCCCCCCCCGTCCCATCCCAGATCTGCCCCCTTCTCAGTGCTATAGTCGTAATGGCTTGGTGCTTTCACCCCTGATAGTTCCCCTTCCCTTCGACACACACACACTCTCTGTACTCTCTTTAGGAGTGACACACACACGCACACACACACACGTACACGCACGTACACACGCACAAGAACACGCACACGCACACACACACGTACACGCACGTACACACGCACACACACACACACACGCACACACACACGTACACGCACGTACACACGCACACACACACGTACACGCACACACACACGTACACGCACGTACACACGCACACACACGTACACGCACACACACACACGTACACGCACGTACACACGCGCACACACACGTACACGCACGTACACACGCACACGCACAATTTCCACGAAAACTCGCACTTAAAATCATTTCCCCTCGCGGCCCGTAGAGAAAGAATTCGTCCGTTCATCCTTGGAGAAGCATTTGGGACATTCTTCACAGGAATGAGAGAAGGACTGTTGGCAGAAATTCGCTCCTGCGTCTATGTCATCCATTTTTCTTCCATCAAAGGGAACAGATTGCCCCTCCTTTTCCTTCATTACTCCTCTCTTGTCCCGTCTCTCTTTCCCCCTTTCCCTCTATATTCTTTGACCCCTATTATTCCCCCCCTCTACCTCCCTCTATTTCACTCCCTCTCTCACTCACTCCCGTTCCTTCCTGCCCTCCTCCTTGCTCCTTCTCCGTCAATTCATCTTCCTCTCTCCATCTTCCTCTGTGGGTTCCAAAGTCGGATGTTCCCGTGTGCGGACGTTCGATATTGTGCTCCCGACAACAAACCCCCAACGAAGCCCACTACCGACCAACGAGCCCTCACAGATAATAGGGCTGTGTAGTCCCTGGTTATTGATATTCTCTAGAATGTGTCATTCACATCCTCTAGAATGCCGCGACGAAGAATAACTGTTGACCAGACCACACACTAGAAAGTGAAGGGACGACGACGTTTCGGTCCGTCCTGGACCTATTCTCAAGTCGATTGTGTCGACTTGACAGAATGACTATTCGTTGCCAGACCAGGCTAACACATTGCCAAACCATTCTAACACATAACAACGTTAAAATGACACATGTCAACACCTGTGAAAACACGTGAGAACACCAGCCTAACACGTGCCGGGCCCGAACCGAACCTCGAACCTCCCCGAACCGGGCTCGGGTTGTTGCGGTTCTGAAGCTCACGCACTAACCTTCCTAGAAAGAGCCTAAGGTCGACTCGTCTCTATATCTAATTCGTGTTTCGCTGACTCACACCTTAGCATCATCGGAGGCGGAGAATGTTAACGCATATTATCACTGAGAATGGAATACATTCCAAGCAAGTGTAGAGTGAGGTGGTTACACTGTTGAGGGGGGATTTTGGCTAATCATTAATGGGGATTTGCGATCCCATACTGCATGTCAGATCGCATCGTGTAGAAATAAGATATCATAATCTATCCTGAGCCATGTATACACGGGATATTGTAATCCAGCTTATGCTCGTGGAAACAGGATATCGTAACCCTACCTGTGCTATGTGGAAACAGGATATCGTAACCCACCTGCGCTATGTGGAAACAGGATATCGTATCCCCACCTGCACTATGTGAAAACCGGACATCGCAACCGAACCCTGCGCCATGAATATACAAGATATCATAACCCAGCCAATTCTAAGTGAATACACGATATTGTAACGCAGCCTGCGCTATATGGAAAGAGGATATCGGAATTTAAACTGCACTATATAGTGAAAAAGAGCGCAGAAACGACCTAACTTAACCAATTCTAACCTAACTTAAACCACCCAGCCCGAACATGTTATCCAACTCAATTAAACAAGACTAGGATAAGGATTATGTTAATTTGTCCCGTCAATAATCTATGACAATTTGATTATGATCGAAAAGCTGATTACGCAGTTCACCGATGAATTAAGTTTTTCAAATAATTATTTTTTTATTGATGCAGTATTAATTTAAAGTTAAATTTGATTGACAGGATCATTAGCATATTTAATATAAAATCTACGAGGTATAATAAATATAAGCCTACTAGTTAACCAAAGTATAATTGAAAAGAGGAAAAAAATGAGTGGTTTCAAAAGCCATTAGCCGAATTCAACCGCAGAAGTAGAATATAAATTCTAGTATTAAGTCATAGTGCCAGAGTGCCAGTATGAAAAGTGCCTCCCATTACACCCCCATCAACAAAAGTAGGATTGCCCCTTACCCCCCCCCCCCCTTCTAGGGGAATGGGATTAAGGGTTGGGGGGGGGAGGGGGTCTAGATACACAAAAGTCACGTTAAGATATTGTTTTAAAAGCGCGATTTCTTCCCAAGTGTGGATTCATTTGAGGGTTATGTGGTGAATGGGGAATTATGTAGGTTTGGGAGGCTCGTTAGGGGTCACGAATGACCGTTATGGTCTCGTTAGGCAGCTCTAAGATCATTGAAGCTTCGTAACAAGGCGTGAACATCTTTGAAGACCACATTAGGCCACCGAGAAATTGTGATTTTTTTTTTTTTTTTTTAGAATTTTGATGTATTATGGCAAAATGCGTACTGAGCTCCTCTCTAGAGCTGGATATCAACGCCACGCTCACGAAAAAATAGATTTAGATTTAGAGACTCTATTTTTTAGAGATTTATATACATTATTTTTGCAGCTGTGGCTGGCGTGAATAGTGTGAACAGGTGTTTAAAAGAGTATAGCATTAATTGGAGACGCAAAGCTTAGCGGAGCCAGGTGTGTGAACAACAGCCCCCACTCCATACACCTGCCGCTGTTTGGGTCTCGAACCCTGGACCCCAGGCAAAGTGAAGTCGTGGCTCTATCAACTCGGCCACTGAGTACATTTTGAGTTGTACACTATGACTATGAGTACATGTGGCTATGAGAGACAGCCACACTCCAAGCAACAGCCTAGGTGGACCAAACTCTCACAAATCAAGCCTGGCCTCGGGCCGGACTTGGGGAGTAGAAGAACTCCGAGAACCCCATCAACCAGGTATCAACCAGGTAAACACTGCTAATCTCCATCGCACCTGCTACGACCATTCCAATGGTGCTGCTAAAACTACCACAACTACCACACAAACACCACCACAACTGCTGTTATTAAGTACCTTAACTACCACACTGCTCTCACAACCAGCATTTATTCTCTCACCATCTCTATAACCCTATCGTGATACTAACCCCCATGTAGCGCCTAATGCTATAACAACCATTACAACTTCACAACCACAACAACCACCAGAACAACCACCATCACCACCACTATTTCACGAGCGCCATCACCATCACCACTCACATACTCGGATCATTTATTCCAGGAAGATAAAAATCCAACTTGCTATGATTGATGATTGTCAAAAGAAAACATTGAAGGCGTTTGGAAATTTCTTAAGCAAACACAGTATCTGACAGCCATGTGTGTGTGTGTGTGTGTGTGTGTGTGTGTGTGTGTGTGTGTGTGTGTGTGTGTGTGTGAACGCAGATGTACACATCTCTTGAATACGCGTTCAGGGAATTACCAGTGATCAGACCTGCAACCTTCCAACACTGGTCCAAACCTGCAGCCTCCCAACACTGGTCCAAACCTGCAGCCTACCAACACTGGTCCAAACCTGCAGCCTCCCAACACTGGTCCAAACCTGCAGCCTCCCAACACTGGTCCAAACCTGCAGCCTCCCAACACTGGTCCAAACCTGCAGCCTTCCAACACTGGTCCAAACCTGTGACCTGGAAACACAGGTCTACTCATAAAATAAATACCTGCTCTACCATAACAATATTAGTGGTTCACGTGTGCGTGGTTTAATTAATGTAATTATATGTAATGAATGTCCTAGTCAGAGGTATTTAGAATAGCAATGTGTGTGTTTAGTATTTGCGTTTAATATTTGTGCCTGCAGGAACGAGCCATTAGCTCTTGGAGCCCGCCTTTCTAACCGTCTAATCGGTTGTTTAATGGACTGACTGCCGATCTGTTTTGATTCTGTCATATCTACTACATTACTCTCTCTCTCTCTCTCACACACACACACATCACACACACATCACTACACACACTACACATCATCTCTACATCACACACACACACACATACACACATACACTCACGATGCAACGATAGAGCGATGGTCTCGCTTCATGCAGGTCAGCGTTCAATCCCCGACCGTCCAAATGGTTAGGCACTATTCCTTTCCCCCCTGTCCCCCGTCCCATCCCATATTATTATCCTGATCTCTTCCAAGTGCTATATAGTCGTAATGGCTTGGCGCTTCCCCCCCCCCCCCCCCTTCCAGATAATTCCTTCCCTCCTCCCTAACTCCTATTTCCTATTTCAGCGAAAAGAGGCACCAGGTGAAAGAACATATGCCTATTTATTACTATCGAGGACTGGAATCGAACCTTGACCCTTTGTACAACGATTCCCGACTTCTGTCCACTCGGCGTGACACATATATGTCCCACAGGTTAGAGCTGTGGACAGATCTGACCACGGAGCGAACCATTTGGACCGTTAACGCGACAGATCTGTCCTATCTCTAATCAGTCTAACACCTGATCTTGTGACTCAGTACGGCGCGATCCTCTAAATATTTATGAACCAGAGAGAGCCGAGGATTTAGAAAGTTCGAAAGTTCGAAAGAACTTTTAGAAAGTTCACATTTGCATCAACCGAAAGTTCGTTCGGTTGTGCAAATGTGATGAAAGCCTGCGAAAGGGAGGCAGAAGAAGAAGTGGAAAGTGATATATATATACAGAGGAGGGAAGAAAGATAAGGTGAGAGGTTGTGTTAGGAAAATAGGAGAAGTTAGAGGGAGACCAAAAGGAAGATAAGAAGTAGAGAGAATAATTAGTAAACGAAGGAAAAGCAATTGTGCTTTTAATTCATCTTCTCCTCTCCCTCTGGCCTCTCTTACATCGCATTACTTGTCCCCCCTATTATCATCCATTATCGAACTTCCCATTTTTATTTGTCCTCGTTCTGTCTGCTAATTCTCGTTTCGAATTTTTCCCTTCTCAATCACTTGGTTGCTTAATATACACATTATGGCCCATAAGAATTAATATTAACGAATATATATTTTATTAAATATGACCGAAAAAGTAAGATTAATAATTCTAGCTCGAAATTTCTCTATGTTTCTTATATATTCTATTTTTCACTGTTGATGTATATCTAGAAAAAATCATTTTTTTCAGTTACCATCAACAGTGAAAAGAAACGTAAGAAAGATAGAGAAAATTCGTGTTAGAGTTATTAATCTTACTTTTTCGGTCATATTTAATAATATATGTCTACAGGAAAGACTGCTACCAAAATATACGAATATATTTTATATATATATATTATATATATATTATATATTTATATCTTAAATGTGTACTGAGGCAAATTCAATACGATAATTAATATATATATATAAATGAGAGATATGAAGAACGTGAGTAATTGCCTTAATTGACCAGTAGATGGCCTGACGGGGCTTGGGAGCTAAGGCTCGACCATGCAAGCACAGGAACAACAGCAGACGCAGCAATTGAACCAGCAGCAACAGCACCAATAACGGCGTTAGCAACAAGAGCCGTTTCAACAGTAGCAAAGGTAACAGAAACAGTAGCAACAGAATAGTCAACAGAATATAACAGCACTAACATCACCAAGGGGCCTCGTAGCCTGGTGGATAGCGCGCAGGACTCGTAATTCTGTGGCGCGGGTTCGATTCCCGCACGAGGCAGAAACAAATGGGCAAAGTTTCTTTCACCCTAAATGCCCCTGTTACCTAGCAGTAAATAGGTACCTGGGAGTTAGTCAGCTGTCACGGGCTGCTTCCTGGGGGTGGAGGCCTGGTCGAGGACCGGGCCGCGGGGACACTAAAGCCCCGAAATCATCTCAAGATAACCTCAAGATAAGTAATGTCAACAAAAGCAGCATCAATGACATTTTCACTATCACTCATCCAGCTTGCAATATCGTTCAACATTCTTTTCCTTCCCTTGTTTTTTTTCACAGATATTGATAAAATATCATAATTGTTTTGACAGGAAAATGAAATTAAATCTGAATCGTATTGGATCTCATTTGAGTATTCATTAAAAACAAAACAAATGGCCCAATATCTCTTAGAGTTTCTTTTGCTAAATAATAATGGTCGAAATACACAGAGGCATTGAAGTATTTTGCTCATATTGACATTAGGTAACTTTTCAAGGCTCTTCATTCAGTCAATGGATGGAAGCCTTTGGTTGAGAGGAGAAGGGACGTCAAACAACTTCTCTACACCCACACACACACATACACCCACACACACACACACACCCACACACACACACACACACACACACCCACACACACACACACATACACACATACACATACACACACACACACACACACCCACACACATACACACCAACCAATCAACGGGAGAACCTTCCGTTGGATCGAGAATAGAAGACAGTGTCTCTACACACACACACACACACACACACACACACACACACACACACACACACACACACACACACCAACCAATCAACTGGGAATCTGTCTCCCTCAAATAGAAAGACATGACAAGCAGCTTGCCTACACCCCCCTCCCCTCCCCCCTGCCCCCATTCACCCCCTCCCCCAACACACACACACACAAACACACAACACAACACCAGACACATCCAATAACAAGCTCGTTTAGGAACTTGTTATCATCACTAGGATAGAGGGAATCAGGGGGAGGTTGAAGTTGGCGACCGGTTGACAGGTGTGTTGAATCCCCGATGAATATGACGATTCATTATAACTTTGTGACGTAGGGAGTGACTATTTAGATCACGATCAGTGTCTGTATGTATGTCTGGTTCACGTGACAGTTGGAGCTATATCAATGGTCTTTGAAGGTGGTAGGCAACAGAGACTACTGTTGTGTTGTAGTTTCAACACAACTTGATAGTCTCAGGAGCCTGTTCACCGGTTGACTTGATAAAGGTTAAAAGGCCGGGCCGAAGAACTGAAGCTCAACCCCCCCCCCTCGCAAGAACAATTATAGACGAGTTCAATTATGTACTCTGCAAACACTTACATACACATGTATTTGTATGCCCTTTGGTTCTAAATACTTAAGATTTATGTATGAACACAAATCAAAGAGCTCAGAACCATATATATATATATATATATATATATATATATATATATATATATATATATATATATATATATATATATATATATATATATATATATATAATCTATATATATATATATATAATCTATATATATATATATATATATATATATATATATATATAATCATTGCCATGATTATTGTCCTCAAGAAGTTATTCTAATCTTGTACTCGTTAACAATTCCTAATTATGATCCAACTTCACAAAAACAAAAAGTTTCCCATTATGTTTTTTTTTTTTGTGATATAAATTGTCTCTAAACAATATTCAGAGCTTGTTGGGAGACCATTAAAGACACGAGGGTGTAATTACCACATTAATCTAATTAAGGAGTCTCTTTAATGATGCTTCAATAATTAGGAGTCTGGGTCATTTTAATTAGCTGTTTTATAAGGTATACTTGTATGTAGTAAATTTGATAGCTGTTCGAGGGCTTTTGTAGTGGAAAATATTTATACAAAAAAGTAACGAAGATAGTTCATACTTTTTTTTATCAGATTTGTTTCAAATATTTGGTCAAGTTATCTGTACTGAAAATATCACGAGGACAGTAATATGTACGTAAATGCCTCACAACATATTTTACAACACAACACTTTATAACACACAACAACCCAACATAAGATACCACACAACACTCAACATATGCAACAAGGAATACCAGAAACGCGTCTAGCAATATTACGCTACATAGCATAGTGAACAATGCACTATTACTCACAGCATAGTGAACAATGCACTATTACTCACAGCATAGTGAACAATGCACTATTACTCACAGCATAGTGAACAATGCACTACAACTCACAGCATAGTGAACAATGCACTACAACTCACAGCATAGTGAACAATGCACTATTACTCACAGCATAGTGAACAATGCACTACAACTCACAGCATAGTGAACAATGCACTACAACTCACAGCATAGTGAACAATGCACTACTAACTCACAGCATAGTGAACAATGCACTATTACTCACAGCATAGTGAACAATGCACTACTAACTCACAGCATAGTGAACAATGCACTATTACTCACAGCATAGTGAACAATGCACTATTACTCACAGCATAGTGAACAATGCACTATTACTCACAGCTCAAGTCGAAGGGACAACGACGTTTCGGTCCGTCCTGGACCATTCTCAAGTCGATTCTCACAATCGACTTGTGAATGGTCCAGGACGGACCGAAACGTCGTAGTCCTTTCACCTTCTAGTGTATGGTCTGGTCAACACAGCTAGAATCCTGGTTGACTCAGGACTGCCTTCAGTTACGGAGAATACTGTTGATGAAAATGTTTGAACAGTTTCTCAAGAAATAGAAGATAAAATCATAAATCCCTCAATGAATATACAATAAGAGGTTCAGTGTAACTAATAGGTTAAGCTGCCCAAACTCCATATTAAAGGAAAAAAAAATTAAAAAAAAAAAAAAAAAAAAAAAAAATTAATATTCTATTTGAATTTTGACAGATAGAATAGAATGCAAAAGTTACTGCATGCAATGCTAATCTAAAAAATATATTATCATCTGTGGCAGTAACAATTTTGATAGTTCATTGTCTCAGACTTTTGTGCTGAAATAGTTTTAAACTTCTGTTTTGGTGGTTTTTTTTTTAGCTTGGGAGTATTCATTCTGGTTTTTATATTTGTTAGTTTATTTTTTTTATAACTTATTCCACAAAATTTTAATTAAAGTCATTTAAAAAAAGTAAGAATTAATGATTCAACTAATTTCATCAGAGCCTTTTGATTTACTAATTTTGATTTATTAATAGGGTATCAATTTTTGTTATCTCAATGCCAGTTGATTTCCCTATTTCCTTTATGGTTTGCTAATTTTATTAAATTTTATATCACCTTTAATCATGAAATTTCTCATGAAAATCGAGGACTTTAAAACACCAAAACATTAATCCATATCTATATGAGAGAACGTCTGTCTGTACAAGATTGGAGGCCAGACGCTCTGGGCTAGCCTCTCAGCCTCTCTCTGCACTGTGATTGCTCAAAGGTAGGTGACCAACACGGGCGGGTCAGGGTCGGCCCCATTGTCATCGCTCGACATTGGTGACTGTCTGAGCTCATAGAGTGTACTCTGTAGGACTGGCCAAAAAAAGCACAACCGTTTTGGTGCCCATTGCGACCAACGCACCTCATGACGACCCGGGCACCGCCGGGTATCAAATCTTGTATATAATATTATTTTAACTTTTTTATTGTTATATTAATAGATTATCACAGCATATAAATTTTATAAGATATATAATGTGTTAATAATTACATCTCAAGTCAAATCTGATATAACGCGTAAGTTATTCATAAGTAATACTTTCCACCTTAAGAGGAGAATCTCAATTTAATGTTCTTATATTAAATTTTCTAATAAGATATTGGCCTTCGGGAATTTCCAGGCGAATAGCCAATATCTGCTGGAAAACTGGAAGATATGTATCCTTGATATTGGCCGTGTTGGGTGTGAGTGTGTGTGAGTGGGTGTGAGTGTGTGTGTGTGAGTGGGTGTGTGTGTCTGTGTGTGTGAGTGTGTGTGTCTGTGTGTGTGTGTACGTCTGTGTGTGTGTGTGAGTGTGTGCGTCTGTGTGTGTGTGTGTGTGTGTGTGAGTGTGTGTGTGTGTATCTGTGTGTGTTTTAACTTGATGTATACTATATTTACTTACGTAGACATTCTCATCTGATGTGCACAGCTGGATGTACTCACCTAAAGTGTTCAGCTCGACGAGTATGCAGGTCGAGCATTAGCTGCCTAGCCCCACCTTTCCATCACCTTATCATTCACTAGTGTCACTTTTGCTTCCCCTGATGCCTACGGTTCAGATGCTTTGACCCCTTGACCTCTAATCCTATCGTATACCCATTTGAGCATCTCCTCTTCATCAGCGCAGCCCCTTCCCATCAGTATCTTGTATGTTGTTATCATATCTCCCCTACTTCTTCTTTCCTCAGCTGTGGGGAGGGCGAGATAACTCTCATCCATTCACTGTTGATAACTACCTGCAACTCTGGGACAATTTTTTTCGCATAATTCCAAGATTTTAATGCATTAGTCAGTACTGTTTTATACAGGGACTTTAAGGCTGCGCTGCATACTAGGCGGTTGGTCCAATGTAGGTTGTATAGTGGGTTTTATGACTGAATAATGAGTCCAGATGACTAAATGGCCCCTGACCATTAGTAATTATTAGTATTATTAAATTTCATTATCATTATTGTTACAACTTTTCATTAATACTGATTACAGTATTATTTAAATAAAATCAAACACGTGTGTTGTGAAATGCATAAAATATTCCTTAAAGATCCTTCGACCAATATTTTAAATGCACAATGGTAGAATTTCCCAGCAGACGTTGTCATGGTTACCGGGGAAATTCATAGAGTAGTTTGCAATGTTTTTTCTGTTTTTGTTTTTTTTTTACTGTAATATCAGTCGGGTGTGTGGCGGGGAATGTATCGAGAAAATACTCGATGGTAATCAGAAATGTCCAATTTTTTTTAGTTAAGATTATTTTTTCTATATGTCTCTGTCTATGTGAGTAAGTCATTGTTTCTCTCTCTGTCTATGTGAGTAAGTCATTGTTTCTCTCACTGTCTATGTGAGTAAGTCATTGTTTCTCTCTCTCTCTATGTGAGTAAGTCATTGTTTCTCTCTCTGTCTATGTGAGTAAGTCATTGTTTCTCTCTCTGTCTATGTGAGTAAGTCATTGTTTCTCTCTCGGTCTATGTGAGTAAGTCATTGTTTCTCTCACTGTCTATGTGAGTAAGTCATTGTTTCTCTCTCTGTCTATGTAAGTCATTGTTTCTCTGTCTATGTGAGTAAGTCATTGTTTCTCTCTCTGTCTATGTAAGTCATTGTTTCTCTGTCTATGTGAGTAAGTCATTGTTTCTCTCACTGTCTATGTGAGTAAGTCATTGTTTCTCTCTCTATGTGAGTAAGTCATTGTTTCTCTCTCTGTCTATGTAAGTCATTGTTTCTCTCGCTGTCTATGTAAGTCATTGTTTCTCTCTCTGTCTATGTGAGTAAGTCATTGTTTCTCTCTCTGTCTATGTGAGTAAGTCATTGTTTCTCTCACTGTCTATGTGAGTAAGTCATCGTTTCTCTCTCTATGTGAGTAAGTCATTGTTTCTCTCTTTGTCTATGTGAGTAAGTCATTGTTTCTCTCTGTCTATGTGAGTAAGTCATTGTTTCTCTCTCTGTCTATGTGAGTAAGTCATTGTTTCTCTATGTGAGTAAGTCATTGTTTCTCTATGTGAATCATTGTTTCTCTCTCTATGTGAGTAAGTCATTGTTTCTGTCTCTCTCTCTCTCATCCTCTATCTTCCTTCTCTCTCCAATCGCAAGTGGAAAAGTTTTGTAAAAATTGTCCCGATACTGAAGTAAGGTGACAGCCAAGAAATCTAATCAATGTTCGACAGCTGTTCTGTTGTTATCAGTTTGGACAGTAGAGCCGCCCGTTACCCTGAGCCCCGACCACAAGCACCGCTAACACTAGAGCCAACACCACTATTGAACTCTCAACACCTGCACCACAATCGACTTGAGAATGGTCCAGGACGGACCGAAACGTCGTCGTCCCTTCATTTTCTAGTGTGTGGTCTGGTCAACCACCAACACCAGAGTTAACAACTGCTGTTCAACTTTCAACACCTGTACCACCGCTCTATGAGCATGAGTAGCGAGTCTGTGCACTCCGGGGTTACGACTTCATGACCCCGGGTTCAATTCCCCAGCAGAGCAGATTCATTTGGTCACTCTTCATTTCGCTTGATGCCTGTGTTCACGGGGGTAAATGTGAAATTGGTTCTCCACTACAATCTCCACTACAACTGTCTTCACCATTGCTGAACCATTAGTGCCACCAATAGCATAAGTACCAATACCATCACCAACATTCAATCTATTATTACCAGTGTCACGAATATGAGAACTTAAAGGGGTACCCGGTAGTGCCCAGGTCTCTTTGATAGTAGTTCGCCCTATCTCGTTACCTCTCCCCTCCCCCCCCCCCTCTCTCTCTCTCTCTCTCTCTTTCTCTCAACCCATAATGCGAACCATAAGATTCCTTGTGGGGGTCACTTTGCCACCATGTCACATGGAACACATTTCAATTATGCCAACCCCAACTTATGCGGGGCATGTACCCAGTAGCCATTACTCTGAGGAATTGGATGAGATTAGCCCTACGTGTCTGGCCTGCCACCTCAAACAGACATTCTCTATTATAGTCATTGATAAAGGAAACTTAAAAGGATCTATTGAACCTTTCGAGTCAGCTGTTGTATAAACAGCTGACTTTAATCCAATCTCTGATATATTTATTTATATATATTTTATATATATGCTTAAACTAAGCTTGAAACGATACGAAGATTCCAATGACTGTTACGTTGTCCTGTAATATGTTACATGAAAATACAGCTCTATTCCTAAAGCAATTTTTATCCAGATCTCACTGCAACTTTTGTAATGTGTATCGACCAATAGTCCAAGAGTAAGTAGCCGACTTCTAGAAGCAGTTTCTTCAGCAGCTATTTAGTGCCAGAACTTGTACCATAACAATGCCCTTCGTCATCATAATATACACTGTTCCAGGGGCCTCCCAATCACCACAACAATCATAGTTCCGGTTCTAATCACCTCAACAACCGTCATTATATATCTTCCCTCAGTCATCAGCTTTCCCTCTTCGTTACTATTTACCCATCTATCATCACTTCCACGTTCCCAAACACTACCTAACCCATCATTATCACTTCCCACCTGAACACTAACACGTCCCTTCGTCTCTCCTTCATCTCTCTCACCACCACCACCTTCTGCTTCCCTCTCACCACTACCCCCCACACTCACCACTACCCCTTACACTCACCACTACCCCCACACTCACCACTACCCCCACACTCACCACTACCCCCACACTCACCACTACCCCCCACACTCACCACTACCCCCACACTCACCACTACCCCCACACTCACCACTACCCCCCACACTCACCACTACCCCCCACACTCACCACTACCCCCCACACTCACCACTACCCCCCACACTCACCACTACCCCCCACACTCACCACTACCCCCCACACTCACCACTACCCCCACACTCACCACTACCCCCCACACTCACCACTACCCCACCCACTCACCACTACCCCCCACACTCACCACTACCCCCCACACTCACCACTACCCCCCACACTCACCACTACCCCCCACACTCACCACTACCCCCCACACTCACCACTATCCCCCACACTCACCACTACCCCCCACACTCACCACTACCCCCACACTCACCACTACCCCCACACTCACCACTACTACCACCTCCACCACCACTACCCCCCCACACTCACCACTACCCCCCCACACTCACCACTACCCCCACACTCACCACTACTACCACCTCCACCACCACTACCCCCCCACACTCACCACTACCCCCCCCCCACACTCACCACTACCTCCACACTCACCACTACTACCACCTCCACCACCACTACCAGCGCCGTGGAAACACGGATCCGCGTGTCATCCTCTCCGTTGTAGCTTCGCTTTTAAACCCTTTCCCCCGGACGGTAAAGCTTCAGAACATCTCTAACCGCATTTCTGGCACCGTTCCAGACCTCTCACGCCTCCCAGCTGGCATACCTCCAGGGTGTGTTTTACCCTGCTGACCTAGTCCTAGTTACCCGCTTTCAATATCCACCAAAACACCCCCTCTCTCTCTCTCTTTTTCTCTCTCTCTCTCTCTCTATGGCACAATTCCAGCAATGTTCCCTACCCTTTCCAGTCACGGACTGGAAAGGGTATTTTCCCTCTCATGACCTTTCTGGCAACAATTCTTGACCTCCATCTTCCAGGTTTCTTCCTCAGTAATAAATGGACTCCCCGCCTCTCTCTTCGCTGTCCTTCACTTCATGAATAGAATGAGATTCTGTATTGAATAAAATTCCGGCCGCCTTTCGCCCGCTCACCAGCGGATATGAAGTCCACCATTCCATGTCTTCTCGTCATTATAACGTGCTCATAATATCGTCGTTATGTTATACATTGAGCGGCTTTTCCATCTCCCGTTCCATAGAAATTTAGTACATTTTCTTCCTTTTTTGTATATGTTTTTTTTTTGTTATAGAATTCGTATATAAATGTAAAATCTTTGTAGCTGGTTTGGAGTCTCCAGTTGCTGTCAGGAAGATTGAAATACATCAGAAAGTCTTGATATGTTTAAGAGGTTCTGGATTGATTTGGCGAGTTGAGGGAAGATTGAGGAAGTTGTGAATGATTGAGGATGTCAGGAGGAATTGAGGAAGTCAAGAATAATTGAGGAAGTCCGGAATGATAGAGAGAATTGAGGCTGGTTACATCAGGAATGATTGTAGGTCAGGAATGATTGAAGAAGTATGAGATTCTTAAGGAATATTGTGACTCTGAATGACTCTGTGAGTAGTGCATGAGTGTCTAGTTGCACAACTCAAGACGTTCTATTGTTAAATTTTTCCTAATCTTTTCCTTAAGAATCTAAATTTTCCTAAATTTGTCCTTAAGAGGCTGAAAATTTTCTAAATTTTTCCTTGAGAAACTAAATTTTCCCTAAATTTTTCTTTAAGAAGCTAAAGTTTTCCTAAAATTTTCCTTTAATAGCTAAATTTTTCCTAATTTTTTCCTTAAGAAGCTTAAGGAAGCCTCAAGTGTACGAACGAGCCAATGACACATGGGAAAGTTTCGAATGTCATGAGACCAATAAAAAATTTAAATAAAATTTTCAACGCAGGAGCAAGTCTAATTCACTTTAAAAGTCTAAGACCATTTGAAGACTGGTCTTGAATACCCAAGAATTTAAAGCAAACTTCGAGAACTTATAAATAACCTAAAATATTTTTAATATTAAAACTTTTCAAAGTCATTTAAATTTGTTTTCAAAATGAAAACTTGTATTTCGATTTTTCCTTTAAATTCCTACTCAAGTTTTCTTTTCGTGTCAATCAGATTTGATTGTCTATTGTTCCGGATGAGTTGATTGTTTGTGTACTATTCCAGGTAAGTTGATTGTCTATTACTCCTGGCGAGTTAAGGAAATGTCTATTATTGGATAAAAACCCATACTCGTGTATTTGCGAAATTTTTATAAAGATTTACACCAAGTTATTCGCACTCTCCTCAGTGCTTTGTCAAGGTCTGAGTGTGTGATTAGGTCGAGACTTGCATCGCAACGACCAATACCAAATTAGTCGTTGAAATTAGGCATTAGACCGAAAGTCAACCCCCATCAAGCACAATTAGAATAGTTGAATTAGGTGAGTACACACACACACACACACTCTCACTAGCGAACACTATCAAACTCTCTTCTTTAAATAATTATACATAAAGCACAAATCCCATTGAGTAAGCATGGACATCTCTCCCTGAAGACCGAGCATTGAAGAAAGTGCCAACCCCAGAGTCCAATACGGCTTATACTTTAGTGGGGAGTTAGAGAAATGAAGGTTTGGGGAGGAAAGGGTTGGGGAGAGGGGGAGGAGTTTAGAAGTTGGGGAGAAAAATCGCTTTTTTTTGAGGGGGGGGGGGGGTGAAGGTTAAGCAGGGTGGCGGAATGGTATTGAAAAATGTGTTGATAAGGATGGAGTGAATGGGCTCACCATAGCCCGTGCTACATGGACATTTCGTTCTGAGTAGCTAAATCAAAAACAACAAACAACAGGATGGAGTAATTACGGAAAAGGGGGGTAAATAATTGTGAGGAACAGGGGAGAAAAGGCGAGAAAGAGGGATAAGAAGAGGGATAATCAAAGGGGGAGGGAGCAGAGAAGGGTCAAGCGAGAGGGGGGTAGCAAAGAGAGATGGAAACTTAGAAAAAGGAAAGATTGTGAGACAGTCCCTCATGTGTGAGGGATTAAGGCTCATGGCGTAGTCCTCCTCACAGCATCAGGAGTCAACAATCATCATCATCCAACACAGGAGATTAATCTCTAACTGCCTCGACACATCGTCTGTGTAACAACCATTATCGCTACAGCCAATTACAGGTCAATCTTGAGATTGAATCCGGCACACATTACCAGACTGGTGTATGTTTATCAAAGACTTTATAGAGTCAGTCTATATATAGATTAACTCTATTTATCAAAGAGTCAGAAACCATTGACTCTGTGGATTAAAGTTGAGCTTGTATTGATCTGAATTACATCCAGCTCAAGATAATACAAATAATGGACACTGTTGACCAGACCACACACTAGAAGTTGAAGGGACGACGACGTTTCGGTCCGTCCTGGACCATTCTCAAGTCGACTGACCTATTGGCCCATGCGAAGCAGCTTCTATTTATATCCAAACCAAATTCAATCACATGTCTAACCTACGCTTGAAACCATCCAGCGATCCCACGAGTATTGCGTTACCTGGTAACTTGTTTTATAAATGTACAACACTATTTTCAAACAGTATTTAGCGAGGTCTTTTCCTGGATCTAACCGGAGATTGAGTTGTTTACGAAATACGTTCAGTAATAAGATACATCGCTCATGTTGATGTAAAATACGTATTTACAAAAAAATCATGAGCTTGCCTAGTTAACTTTATTTACATAATAATTTTAAGACTCAATTATTTCAGAAGATTTAATCCAGATGAAATGAATATTTAATGAAACTCAAAGAAATACAAGAATTGAAAGAAACACTACAGCATATGAATTGGTATATGTGTGGTACTCACCTAGTTGTACTCACCTAGTTGTGTTTGCGGGGGTTGAGCTCTGGCTCTTTGGTCCCGCCTCTCAACTGTCAATCAACTGGTGTACAGATTCCTGAGCCTATTGGGCTCTATCATATCTATATGTATGTGTGTGTGTGTGTGTGTGTGTGTGTGTGTGTGTGTGTACTCACCTAGTTGTGTCTGCAGGATCGAGCATTGACTCTTGCATCCCGCCTAGATCCATATGTGTGTGTGTGTGTGTGTGTCAGTCATGGTAATATCTGACAGGAGCTGATATGAAAGAGACTGACTCATATACCTGACGAGGTATTTACCACGTGAATCGTTAACACGATCTGACAAGCGAATTTAAAGTGGTTTTGCCTAACGAGGAGGGTTTGGGCCCAGTCAATCCACCTGATCTATATTGATTTTATTAGTACGAGGGAGCGTCAATTATACGGTGCTTTTAGATTTAATATTGGACTGGAATTATGACGTTGTGTTCTGTAACGTTGAAATTGCCGATCATTAGTTGTGAGTTGGGATTCACACAACTCGTGATTCAGTAGGTTGTGATTCGTCCTCTTCCTGTCGTAGCTAAACCGAATCTTTACCTCTCACTCTCTAGTTTCATACCTTTCTTTCTCCATGTCTCCTCCAGTTTCATTTTAATTCTCCCTCACTTATTCTCTCTACTCTTCTACCGATTCTTTCCCTCTCTATATTCATAGCCACTCATTCCCTTTTTGTGTTCCTGCTCCCAACATGGTTTTATTTTGATTCCTCTTTATCCATCTATGCTCTTTCTGTATTTATGATATATTCTCAAGATTCAATTTCATTCTTCCTTTTTTGTCTTTTTCGAAATATCTTCCATATATATATATCTCCTTCCATCTCATTTATTTTCTCTCATCCCGTTGTTCCTTTTTTTCTCTCCTTCTCTTACTTTCCCATCATGATCTCTCATTTCACATTTATTTCTCCTCCCTCTCTTCCCTCTCTTTCCATTTCTATGTTCCTTTCTCACTCCCCTCAGATCTCTCTCTCTCATGTCTCATATCTCACCTTTACCCCTCACATCCTCCTTAAACTTACATCCTCTTAATTCCTACATCACCCCTTTAATCCTCACACCTACACCCTCTCCGCACCTTTATCTTCTCTTTCCTTCAGCATCATCTTTCATTCCCACTTTCCCCTCTCATGTACATCCATCTCGCCTATTCCTGAGCAAACACTATATATTTTCCCCCCTCAATCCTTCCCCATCTCTCCCCTCATTCCACTCACACTCAGAACATTCCCTCTCACTGAGAACTTTACAATTGAATAAGACAGTGACAGCGGAAAACGTGAAATTCCACCAGTCTGCATAGATGTTAAGCCTGATAATGTTTTGGGACTTGAGAGGAAATAGGGGAATAGGAGGGGGGAGAAGGGGATGGAGTTGAGGGAAAAGCTGGGGTTATAAGGAGAGAGAGAGAGAGAGAGAGAGAGAGGGGAAGGAACTAGCATGAGAAGTGCCAAGCCATTACGACTATATAGCACTTGGAAGGGGTCAGGATAAAGATTTAGGATGGGACAGGGTAAGGAATGGTGCCCAACCACTTGGACGAGAGAGAGAGAGAGAGAGAGAGAGAGAGAGAGAGAGAGAGAGAGAGAGAGAGAGAGAGAGAGAGAGAGAGATCAGTAGCATAATTCAATATCCCACCTTATAAACATCCTAACCCACCTCCTCTCCTCCACCTTCCAACTTCTCACAAACTGAGACCAACTGGAGGTATTCCAGTAAATTTTGACAAAATAATCTCCCAACTTGAGAAACCCAAGCATCTCATTTTATTTAGTTTTTTTCCTTTCCTCCCCTTCATGCAGAAGTTACAGTCATGGGGTCAGAATTTTACAGAGCAAGTTGATGTGATGTAAACTGCGACGTCTTGGCATATCAAGGGGGTTCATGAATAACTTCTCGGTAAATGCCGAGAAGTTATCCAGGAAAAGATGAACAGGTTTCTAAGTGGTTACGTAAATGCTTGATTAATCTTGAACCAGGTTGAAAGATCAAGCTAACCGCTGTACCCCTTCAACAATCACTCCTCTAAATATACAACAATATTTGTATGCAAGATATACTTATGAGTACAACCCCCTGAACAGAATGAGGATCATTTGAAATACCAGAAATTTTCACCATTTCTTGGAGAATTTTGGCAAGTTCTAAGTCAATTTCGTTTTGTTAATTTCCTCATTCACATTTGTTTTCCTATAAATCGCCTATTTTACCTAGCTTGTGCTAACTTTTTTGCAAAAATTGATACAGTTTGTAGGGATGTCTAACCCCGTGGGAAGGACCAAATCATGAAAACATTCCAATTCCCCTTTTCCATACTTCCCCTTTCCACTCTCCCACCTGCATCCCACATCAAAGAATCTCAAATAAAATATTAAAATATGCAAATTATAAATTGCACTGGATAAAAATGAGGAGAGTGACAGACAGACAGAGATTGATAACACACGACTCAGAACAAGATAATAAAAGATTCCAGTAAATTTTAATAATTTATGAGCGAAGCCACAAATGGCGAGTGTGGCTGGAATACGAAACCCACTCAGAGTTTGGGATATCTGGAATAACTGATGCCTGGAATACATCTCGGGATGGGTAGAGAGGAGCAGGATGTTGTCGCTGAACTACAAGAGGGATGCTGGCTGACAGATGATGTGGCGGGAGATGGTCGTGTTGTCTAGCAATGGAATATGAATGATGCTTGGCCTGTGGCGGATGGAAATAGAAATATACGACGCCTAAAAGGTGTATAGGTGTCGCTGGAAATGGTCATTCGAGTGTACGAGAATCGGTTTATAACACGAAACGTCACTGGCTTGGACAAGATGTTCAAGAAACGTGATTATGATACAGATAATAATAATACACAATAATAAATAGTAACCACGTGGTTGAAACTGTAAATAAATAGTAACCACGTGGTTGAAACTGTAAATAAATAGTAACCACGTGGTTGAAACTGTAAATAAATAGTAACCACGTGGTTGAAACTGTAAATAAATAGTAACCACGTGGTTGAAACTGTAAATAAAGAGTAACCACGTGGTTGAAACTGTAAATAAATAGTAACCACGTGGTTGAAACTGTAAATAAATAGTAACCACGTGGTTGAAACTGTAAATAAAGAGTAACCACGTGGTTGAAACTGTAAATAAAGAGTAACCACGTGGTTGAAACTGTAAATAAAGAGTAACCACGTGGTTGAAACTGTAAATAAATAGTAACCACGTGGTTGAAACTGTAAATAAATAGTAACCACGTGGTTGAAACTGTAAATAAAGAGTAACCACGTGGTTGAAACTGTAAATAAAGAGTAACCACGTGGTTGAAACTGTAAATAAATACTCCCATCTCAAGAGGCTGGGCTGGTTAATTGCTAGGCAATAAGCTGATACTACCGAGTCTTACGTGATGATAAAGGGAAGAACATCATTGTTTAAACAACGAGACGAATGTCAAGCGGCATAGAAATGTTATTTTGTAATATAACACAGAACTGCGAGCAGCCAATAGCCTTGCAGCAGCTGGAGAACAGTGGTGGTAGAGTTCTATGCAACGACCTCTTGCACGCACCTGTGAACACATCTCTCTTGACTGATAACTATCATCCCCTGTTTATCATCCACTAAAACCTATCTAAAATTCAGGCCAAGCCTACCTCTCGATTATATATACCAGGTAGGAGCCAGGTTGAGGGCTTCTATCCATGCTTGACCGCTCGTTATCCATCCAAGATGTCCAACAGCTTCCGTTCTGGCAATCATGCTTGATTGTTAACTAGCTAATCAATTTGTTTTTTTGCATGACTGCCTTTCTAACCAGGCAGCGTGTCATCCAGTCTTCTAGCAAGCAAGCAAGCAAGCCTGTCAACTGGTTTTCCAACCTATGTCAGCTTGCCTACCAGCCTTCCTGTCAACCATTCTACCTGTCAACCATTCTACCTGTCAACCATTCAGCCTGTCAACCATTCTACCTGTCAACCATCCAGCCTGTCAACCATTCAGCCTGTCAACCATCCAGCCTGTCAACCATTCTACCTGCCAACCATTCTACCTGTCAACCATTCTACCTGTCAACCATCCAGCCTGTCAACCATTCTACCTGCCAACCATTCTACCTGCCAACCATTCCACCTGCCAACCATTCTACCTGCCAACCATTCTACCTGCCAACCATCCAGCCTGCCACTCTGCATGGCCGCATGCAGACTTCCCATTTATGCCCGTTATGCTCTTGACGCCTCGTAATTAAACTTGTCTAATTAGCAACCCAGGCAATTAGTCAGAGCGAACCACGCGAGGCATAACAGCGGGACGACCCAACACCCTAGAGACGAGCTTAATCTGACGCAACAATCGGACGCCCCAACCCCGAGTGAGACGACCCCCCCACCCCCCCAATCCACCCCACACCCCCCAAGAGACTTGCCAATCAAAATATAACAAGGGAACGACTATCCTACTCCCCCCTCCCCCCCTCCCCAAACAAAACAAGAAGACCCCACAAAAACTCTTTAATATAACCGGAGTTATTTTCGTTATTTTAATTATCGTAATTATAATTTGCGTGATACGGGGGGAGAATTTTAATTTCAAAATTTCAAAATTTTCAATATAATTTGCACTGCAATCGATTTTGTTGCATGTTTTTATAATAGTTTCCTGACGACCATTTTTAGTATTCCATGGTGTTGGTCTCACTCAAAGAGACCGTAACAGTCATTGAGTGAAGAGGGTGTTATAGACCGAAGAATGGGTCACATCAATACGTAGTTGGATAGTCGAGGAGAGGGGGAGACCCGGGCACCTCCGGTTACGAGGACGTTTATTGAGGCATTAACGCCAGTACGTATATTTACCAAAAGGCTAGACCGATTACGCGGACGAGTGGCAGACACCTTTCGTTCTGTTGAATGAATCTCGTGTCACAACATCACAACTTAGGACGCTTGTTCTAAGTTGTGATGACTTATTGGATATCATCATATAGTGACATTCAGTACAACATTTTTGGCCCTCTGAAGCACAACGGCTCTATTAAAATATTGAGCTTCAGGGTCTGTTATCAACGCGGTTAACTTGGTTGAAAACACAATTTTTCACAATAGGAATTACAGCACGCCCGAAAATGCTGAACACCTCTCATGCCCTGGGTACGTTTGATCTCTAAAATCAAACTATTAAAACAGAAGAAGAAAAAAAAGGTAACTTGCCTTAACTGTGTTGGAGTTCCGTCCCGCGAAGAGCCGCCTTACCTGTAATGGCATGAAATTCACATGAATTGGTAAACTGTATTTATGTATTTCAATTGTATTTCACGATCAATATATTACAATCCCTACAAGAAGGCTCACACTTATTAAAAATATATTATATTATAATGTATATAAAACAGAACAAATCAAGGTGATGGTCAAAGAGCAGCTTACCTTGTAAAGAGGAGGACGTTGGTACCCTTGTTAAGTATGTTTCAGATAGCTGGAATTGATTAACACAACGTAATAAGGTGATCGCATTCACAATTACCACTCGCGGCCCCATAAACATTCTCCCACAAGACAAGAAACACTGGACGAGGTCCTTGAGTCACCGTCAAACAAGTTGACTTGTGTTGCATACAAAAACACTTAACTTGTCCCGAGGTAACACTAAGTTACGCACACAAGTTGTGGCGTCTCCAGGCTCGGCTTTAAGTTTATTCCTCAGTGACAAATTCACTTTTAGGAATGTGTTTAACATGGATCGATTATATCAAGTACCTGAGTCCACTATAACACATTTTTCCTGTGATTAAAGTACTGATTCAGTGCCGCTACGACTTTCAGTCCAATTACACAGTCTGCTCTTATCTGGCAATTAAATATGGCGAAGATTCGTTAAACACTTCCGATGCCACACGCATCACAACACAACCTTATTGAACGAAATCTAAATGCTTTAATAATCTGATCTACGGAAGTAAAAAAAGTTGAAAACTCTCAAGTTTCAAATAAGCTCGATCATCAACCAAGGTGAAGTCAGAGGGTAACCCGTCCTCGGACCAAAATCACTCCATCCAGCGGTCGACCCCAAAATTGTTGCTCAATTCAAATGAATTTAAACTTGCTGTTCATTCAAAACAGGAATTTTATCAAATAGAAATTAATTTGATTTTATATTAACATTTTGTACATGTGTAGGCAAAGGTTAGGTTAGGTGATTAAGTTCCGTTGGCGATTATTTATATTTGTAGTACGTGGGTGAAGCATTTACAACGGGGCTTCACTCCCGTCCTCTGTTTGAACCGCACCTTTGGAAACGCTTCACCGAAGTACGGCAAATACAAATAAATGCCAACAGAACCTGACAACCTAACCTCATGCTAGCTATATACTAAATTATATTATACTGAATAATAATACTTTTTAATACAAATTATACGTATTTTAAATACATAGTTCGTTAACTGGACGAAGACGTGGCCACGATCGGACGCGACCTAAATGAACACAGCGCGTGGATGGGTTGTTAAATGATTAATACAAATATAGGAATTCCAGGTAATTACCACCTGAAATGTTACACATAACTTTACCTATGCTCGGCCTACCTGTTCACAAAACTATATTATATAAAACAGTTTTACCCTTAAAGAAAATATACCTCTTCATTAACACGATATTTATACAAATTGGGAATCTAAGGAAATGACCGGAAATAGACGACTATACGTTGAGGATGGGATGCCAGACGCTATGCTGCTCTATGCTGCTCTATGCTGCTCTACGTTGCTCTACGTTGGAGTCTATCCCAATGGCTCATTCCTCAATGTGCACGTCATATGTATTCAAAAAAAAATCCTCAAACATGAATTAATAATATTATTATATATATATATATAACCTTTGTGTACAGATAAGGCTAGAACAGATAAGATTATGGGTTTTGGTTCTATTTACAATTATTTACATGTAATCTGTAAAACATTTCAGAAGAGGTCTCATCCTCAGGCCATAATATTAGATGATTGAAGCGTGTGATTAGATGATTGAAGCGATTGGTGTGTGTGTAGCATTCGTGAGTTGTCTCAGAGGAGAGACTAGGCGAAGGGCTTGCAATCACAGACATCTTATAGCGCGTACTTCAGGTCAAACAAGAGTCATTTGTAGTGAAATTACAGGTCGAAATAATTCATCGGAGAGCTACGTGTATATATATATATAATCCTCTCGTCTTAACTCGTTTACAAAGGTGCAAACTTTAGCCCCTTTCTCCAGAGGGTTTGTCTGGAGTACTCTTATAATAGTGGAGTAGAGTACATAGTACTCTTACCACTATTACCGTGACTCTGAGCTCAGAAACCTACGTGTCCTCTCAGCGTGTAAATAACTATATTTTACACTAATACATGTGCTGGTATTTGTAAAACATAGCGTACGGTGTACGGTGTAAACAAGAGTACGGTGAAATGCTGCCATCACGCAGCTATGTTCTGTGGAACCCCCCCCCCTATTAGGTTCAATTATTTTGTGGAATATTGGAACCACCACAACCTTCTTGCTCCGCTAAATGCCCTTTGACCTCCATTCAGTCCAAAAAGCAGGTGTGGAAAACACCTTTATGAAAACAGGTAATGTGGAGTACTTTCAAAGGGTAACAAAGTCAATATAAAAAATAAGAAATTCATACAAATAAACTGTGAACAAAGGCACACTATATCAATAGAAAGGCTTTTATGATATATTTCTCTTGAGAAATGGCGATAACACATTACTTACAATTACGATAAGCGCAGTTTAAGACAAAACTAGAGTTGTCCACGTAAATTCGATCAATAATTGAACTCGAGAAGTTGGAGCTAGTTGGGCTTCTCAATTCAAGTCCAATGGTGCAACATTTTCCCCCCACAAATTCACAAAGACACGAAATAGTCACTAACAATTTCTGGGGTCTCAATTTCAGCCCAATTAGGAATTATATTTTTAGTTCCGTAACTTAAACCTATGTAACTCCCGCGAGGAAAATCTCAAACATGAAATTGTTATTCCCTTTATCGCCAAACAGGAAAACGGATATTAATTCACATAGAAAATACAAAACACTGTACCCAGAGAGACATGATACAATCGCCTACAATCATACTGCCAATTCCTGGAGCCCTCTGCTCTCTGTCTGTTTGCCTCTCTCTCTCTCTCTCTCTCTCTCTCTCTCTCTCTCTCTCTCTCTCTCTCTCCCAGCCATCCTAATTGTATTACTCCTTCTCTCTGCCTTTCTGTGTATTTCCCTTGAGGTCGTTGTAGTGGTGTTGGCACCACAGGTTATTAATGTGTGTGTGTGTGCTGTGTGTGTGTGTTTGTGTTTTTGTGGCATGATATTTGTGTGTGTTTGTGGCTTCATATCTGTGTGCTTGTGGCTGAATGTTGAATGTTTTTGCCTAGTTCTTGTTGGAGTATATTTGTGAGGATGTGTTTGGATATACATGTGTTTGTGCTTGGATATTTTGGGAGGTTGAAAATTGTGCTTGTTTGTGGTTTGTGGTATGTGCAACTTGATATTTGTGAATATAATAATGTATAGATTTATGCATCTGTTATTGGTTATGTGTGTGTGTTTGTTTGTGGTCACAAATTGTGAATATTTAGGGCACAATATATTGTTAGTAAAGGATTTGAGGTAGGAATGAGAAACCGGTTTTTAGTTGCTTTGCAATTGTTAGATGCGAGGAGCTCTTTAGGGGGTTGTGTAACTCTTGAATTTAGCTAAAAACCACATGCACGTTATTATTTAACATGCACACACTGTGCATGTTAATCTGTTTACAATTTATTAAAAAGCTGCTTTTGATTTAGAGTTCTTTAACAACCTAGAGTGTTCTGTTTATCAGTGCTTGTGAGTATTGTTTTAGTCTTGTGTCAAGACACTACACAAATGACTGTAAATGTTAAATAAAAAAAAGCTGGCTTGTGAATTAACAGAAGGTAATATTAACGGGTTTCAACTTCAATAACAGAAACCGTTGAAGGTTTTTCTGACGGGTTTTCTCTTTTTTTATTTTAGAATCAGTTTTCAGGGGTTTCTGTTGTTTCTCAAGATAACAGTCAGAGGAGAAGTGTCTATGTTCTTCTCCACCTGCTCTGCCTATATATATATATATATATATATATATATATATATATATATATATATATATATATATATATATATATATATATATATATATATATATATATATATATATATGTATATATATATATATATATATATATTTATATATATATATATATATATATATATATATATATATATATATATATATATATATATATATAGAATATTGTGAATAAGTTTTTATAGCTGTGCTGTTACTGCCTGTAGGAGGGTGTAGCTTCCTGTCAGATAAGATAACTTCCTCAATAACAACAAAAATAAAAGTAATAATAATAATAATAATAATAATAATAATAATTATACAATATATGATAATATTAACAAACCTTTTCAAAATTTCCATAATTATGAAAATATAATCGTCGTTTAACTTTACGAACTAAGCCTCGCTATCAGCATCCTCGCTACTCAGCTCTCTAAAAAAAAATGGTTATCATAAATTGACACGATATTACACTTAGCGTTCCCCCTTCGCCTGGTTTTACGGGATCAGCTTAAAGATTTGTCAATATGTGACATGAGAATGCACTTCAGCTCAGCTTAAAACTCGTGTCCATCTTGTGTAAAAAGGAGATTGAGATGGCGCTAATGGAGATTTGATGGATGCTGCTGGGTGATGCTCTTTTGTTATTCTCCCCCAAAGTACATAATACAAAGTACTACGGTAGAAATCGGCTCATAAATGTCCCCATTTTCTACGGTTCGGTAGGATGGGTTAGATGGGTGGATTGGGTTAGGGCGTTTCTGTTCTAGGTTATCACTTTGTGTTTACTAGTTTGTGGCACATCAGGAGCAGGGGTTTGTGTGTGTGTGTGTGTGTGTGTGTGTGTGTGTGTGTGTGTGTGTGTGTGTGTGTGTGTGTGTGTGTGTGTGTGTTTGGCGGGATGGGAGAGCATGTTAATTAAGTTGTCTGGCTTTTGATTAGGCTTGGGAAGCTTCGTCTGTTTCGTCACGCCCGCGGGATTACTCACCAGGTTATATATCCTCCTATTTTATCCTAATTCCTGCTCTCTCTCTCTCTCTCTCTCTCTCTCTCTCTCTCTCTCTCTCTCTCTCTCTCTTGCCCTGTTTCTTAATTCCTCGTGACACACGTCAATATACCTTTTTTTTCCATTTGTATCAAAGAACTCTTAAAGCTTATAGAACATCCAGTTGTCCTTCATCTATTCATTCCTCTCTTTTTTCCTACTCCTCTCCCTGTCTTTTATCACCAGCCTCTCTATCCCCCCCCTAACTCCTATCCTCATTCCCTTTCCATCGCTATTCCTCCTGTTGATTTGATTCGTCATTTTATTGACGTTGCCATAAGGGTCGGAGGAACTTTTTTTTTTTTGGAGGAGGGGGTTGGAGACAATCAGAAACAGAAGTTGGAGTTGGAAAACCATGGATTTTGACAGATTTTGGTTTTAACTGTTCTATCTTCTTTCTTCTCTTTTCAATTTTTTTCACTGCTAGCTCTCTCTTTCTCTCTGGTGCTTGGTATACACATACAGGTACACAGACACACACACACACACACACACACACACACACACACACACACACACACACACACACACACACACACACACACACACACACACATACACACACACACACAAGGTCTCAGAATCAAAACACCAAAGCTCACCCACCTCCCCCCCGCAAGCACAACTAGGTGAGTACACACACACACACACACTGAGTAATGAAACTAAGGATAGGGTCAGACAGTTTCACCACAAACGACAAGGAAGTGTGCGAAGAACTCATTAAGAAACCATTTAGAATAATATTGAACGTACGTCAGAACCTGTGACGAAATATGCATCGGCAGCATGGAGTTCGTATCCCGGCAAACAAATAACGCGGCTGGAGAATGTCCCAGTAGTGACAGGTATGAATTCCCAGGAAAGACCAATGGAAGCTAAACTTAACATCTCTTGGGGAAATAGAAGAGTCAGAGAGGACATGATCACGACGTACGAAACTCTCAAAACATTACAACCCCCTCATGCCACATCTGCTCTCCCCGCCACACACACCCTAAAACACACTCCCCAAACACTCCCCCACCATCCCTACTTCCCCCTGGGGGTACACGAAGGCAAGCACGCCAGACCAAGCAGAGGCTTCAGCTCACACGCAGCGAAAATCGCAATATATGACACGAAGAATAATTTCCCCTGAGGCAGAGCAACCATGCAACCCCACAACAATCAGCGGCTCCCGCAAGGTGCCTCAGTCTTTCTCTCTTTACCGCTCTCTCTTTAAACAAAAAAAAAGAGAGAGAAAGAGTGGTTACGGTGCTTGTACGAACTGTTGACATCGTTGGGAGGAGGAGGAGGAGGTATGTGTGTACTCACTTAGTTGTACTCACCTAGTTGTGTTTGCGGGGGTTGAGCTCTGGCTCTTTGGTCCCGCCTCTCAACCGTCATTCGACAGGTGTACAGGTTTCTGAGCCTATTGGGCTTTATTATATCTACACTTGAAGCTGTGTATGGAGTCAGCGTCTCACCACATCACTTCCTAATGCATTCCATTTGTTTACGACTCTGACACTGAAAAAATTCTTTCTAACGTCTCTATGGCTCATTTGGGCACTCAATTTCCACCTGAGTGTGTGTGTGTGTGTGTGTGTGTGTGTGTGTTTGTGTGTGTGTGTGTGTGTGTGTGTGTGTGTGTGTGTGTGTGTGTGTGTGCAGTCCTATTAGTTGGAGTAACTAGCTACACTTTGCTCTCCACCTTCCCTCTCCCCCTCCCTCATCCTCTCACTTCCCCACCAATCTTCTTTCCTTATCCTCTCTCCGTTATCACCACTACTACCCATCTCCCAGTTATTCTTCCTTTCCCCTCAACACCATCCGCTTTCCTCTCACACACGAAATAGTCACAAATAGGAGTCACTGCATTAGACAGCTCGAAAGGCGGAGCCCAGCAGCTGAAGCTCGGTGCTGCAAACAATGACTGGCATGTAAACACACGCGCCTCCATCAAGTCCCACTCCCTGAGGAAATAAGACGTCGAACGAGGAACAATAAAGTGACCTTCATTCCAAGATGTTCAAGGAACCAGCTTGTGTATCTCCAGGATGCTGGTGGATATGATGCTGGATATTCAGGATGCTGGTGGATATGATTTTGGATATCTTAAGACTGATTACTAATGATGTAGCTTGTGGCTGTTCAATTCAAGACCCTGAGCTAGCGTCTGTGATACTGAAGGACGTGAAGCCGTGTGTGTGTGGGGAACCTGGTTGCTACATCAATTTGTTGATAGCACTAAGTATTGGTCTACAGTTCTGTACTGAAATTTTGATTTTCCTTATATATGCATAGAGATACATGAATTTTTTTTATTACAGGATTAGTGTTTAAA
>NC_091164.1:9114481-9171981 GCF_040958095.1 Procambarus clarkii
ACTGAGCTGGTAATGTCTGATTTACAGACTGCAGACACCACAACGTCCTCAATCAACCCTAATTTTTGGAGATTTCAGAATACGTTAACCACAAATATTGTACTAGAATAATTGTAATTTATTTTGTAATATGTAATATTTGGTAACAAAATAAATTAATAGTCGATCTCCAAAACATACAACCGACAACCACACACACAGTCAACCACCACACACAAACAAATACAGCCAACCACCACACACAAACACACACAGCCAACCATCACACACAAACACACACAGCCAACCATCATACACCAAACACAGAAATAATCACCAAACACACACCAGCGAGAGGAAAACAAGCAGTCCAGCTTGCAAACAAAACATCATACATCAAATTTTTGAAAACTAAAATGAGAAAAATAGAGCATCGTAAACATAGTCGAGAGTCAAATCAAACCTCGATCCCAAACCCAGAAATCAGCCAAATGAACCAAATGCCTCCCTGGCCGCTCGCACACCTACACACACAGTCACACTACGCTATGTGCACAGCGTGATAACACTATACATCAACATGGCGCTCTAGATATCGGGTGGATATCGTTCGGTGATAAGGTAGATTGAACGCTATTCGAACGCCAATGCCATTAACTGAACGCCATTGTACATGAATGTAACAACTCTTGTATATATAAATAAATAAATAAATAAATAAATAAATAAATAAATAAATTTTCTGAAAATACTGATAGAAAAACAATTTTTAACAGTTAAAAGTAATAATAATATCTATTAATTATTTAAATATTACAATGATATTAATAATAATTACGTAATTTAGTTTTTTAAACTATATATATATATATATATATATATATATATATATATATATATATATATATATATATATATATATATATATATATATATATATATATATATATATATATAGAGAGAGAGAGAGAGAGAGAGAGAGAGAGATAGAGAGAGAGAGAGAGAGAGAGAGAGAGAGAGAGAGAGAGAGAGAGAGAGAGAGAGAGAGAGAGAGAGAGAGAGAGAGAGAGAGAGAGAGAGAGAGCGAGAGAGAGATAGTTTAAAAACTGAGAACTGTAGTTTAAAAACTCCATAGTCTACAGAGACTGAAGGATGGTCTACTAATACTAATCCAAACGAGTTTAATTAAATTCTTGTTACTACATAAGGAGCAAATTGGAGCGTGTAATCCCCCTTGTGTTGCGATTGGCAGTTTAATGTGACAATCATCCACTGTATTCCGGATTGTTTGGATAATGTTGTAATATCCTTAATTGAACTAAATTACTGCATAAAGCTGGATTGATTATAAACGTTTTTGGCAGCTTAAATATTACTTGGTTGATTGATAGACTGATACACGTATTTATACATACGTACATAACCCCAAGCACATATATATATGTATTCGTGTATACGTACACACGAAACTTATTCAAAATACGTATTCGTAGAGACACATATATGTTTTCATACGCACATCAGCACTAATGCGTACACATATGTGCTCATACAGAAACGCACCTACTCTCATATACCAAAACACACAGGTTACTCATGCATATACGCTCCAATATACACATATACGTACCCAGACACACACACACACACACACACACACACACACACACACACACACACACACATACACACACACATACGTACCCAGACACATACACACACATACGTACCCACAAACACCTCTCTCTCTCATATACTCACACACGCACCTACTCATTATCTTTCTCTTCCATCACCTCATCTTCGTCCTCTCGTCCACACACACACACACACACACACACACACACACACACACACACACACACACACACACACACACACACACACACACACACACACACGCAGTGCCAGAAATAGCATCCAGTTTTGTTTACAAATTCGACTAATCACGTAGCCCAAGTCATTCATTTAATGCCATAACTACCAATCAGGCATCTTGATTTGTCAATATTTGTCAGGTCCGCATGCAGATGGATACGAGCAATTATAGTTTGTGGGTGTGTGTGTAATTTGCTCTCTCTGTTTAGCATTTGTGTCTCCGGGAACGAGCTGTTAGCTCTTGGACCCCGCCTTTCTAATTGTCAGTTATTTAATGTACTCGCCTCTGGCCTTATTGTTCTATAAGGACCTATTCCTCTCTAGCACACACACACACATACACACACACACACACACACACACACACAGACACACACACACACACACACACACACACACACACACACACACACACACACACACACACACACACACACACACACCTCCCAGTATTCAGCCCATAACAGCTGTGTTACTCCCTCGTACTCATTTACTGCAAGGTGGACAGAGGCGTCAGGTGAAACTCTTCCTATGTACGTATGCTATTGACGCTATATTTGTCATAATGTTAATTCCAGGTTGCCTCTATAACGTCTCTCATAGACGTCATAGATATATTTTCCTTTAGCGTCGTTAGAAACAATTATTTTTATCCATGTTTGTATGACCCAAAAAAACGCAATTCCGGAACGTCCCCCGTTGCAAACATCTCCCAAAAGTCAAATTTTTCTTCGTGATTCTTGAGATGAGAACTTCACCCACAGGGGCTGCATACTCGAGGACTGGTCACATGTAGGTGGTGAGCAATTTAATACATTAGTGAAGAATTCCAGTGTGTTAAAACGATTCCTCAAATTCCTCTGACATTATCTTATTTATGTGTTCCTCAGCATGGGTAAAATATCGAGTTAAATTACACACAGAGATCACACTAACGTGATGCATCAAATGAACAAATCCTCGTCACGGCCCTTGTGCATTTGTTCATCGAGTTCAATATTCTCGCAATTTCGTATTCTCTAAGTGTCTAAGTTAGAAGAAATGACTCCACTCTGCACTTTCTGCTTCAGTGTTCATCACCTAGAAGTTATAACACAGTAGGAGTTCAACGAATCAGCTCTAGGATTCAGTTATTCGGAACAAAAGTTCCAAGTAGCACGGGCTATGGTGAGCCCGAAGTGGACTTCCCTGGCACAGGAGCGGTGCTGTGTGTGTGTGTCGTTCTTCCAGCTCTAGGGACTTACTGGGTCTGTACGTAACTTTTCCACTGGTCTCGGTTCCCTGTCTATAACATTACAAGCTCTGCATCATTCTCTTGTGGAGAGTTCATCACCAGTATATCCAGAGGATTTACCAATAGCGTGTCCAACAAAAATGGCAAGAGATTTACCGGGGAGTGGAAACTGCAACTGGACCATTATTCTATTTAATGATAAAAACCCTGTTTTGTGTGTGTGTGTGTGTGTGTGTGTGTGTGTGTGTGTGTGTGTGTGTGTGTGTGTGTGTGTGTGTGTGTGTGTGTGTGTGTGTGTGTGGGTGTGTGTGTGTGTGTGTGCGTACTCACCTAGTTGTGTTTGCGGGGGTTGAGCTCTGGCTCTTTGGTCCCGCCTCTCAACCGTCAATCAACAGGTGTACAGATTCCTGAGCCTATTGTGTGTTTGTACGTGTGCATGTGTGTGTGTGTGTGTGTGTGTGTGTGTGTGTGTGTGTGTGTGTGTGTGTGTGTGTGTGTGTGTGTGTGTGTGTGTGTGTGTGTGTGTGTGTGTGTGTGCGTGTGCGTTAACTACAGATTTCACCTATTCCATCCATGTATCTGGAAATAAATAAAGATTCAAACAGTAATTACATTAGAAATTGAATAAATTATCTCCACCAAGAAATGTCTAAATGTTAATTACTTGAGAATCTTCTTGGTGATGTTTGGAATGAGACCTTAAGAAGTTTGTGAACTGTGAGTGGAGTGTGGAGTGTGCTGGGTGAAGTGTAGTGTGATGGTGGTACTCATCTAGTTGAACTCTCCTACTTGTGCTTGCAGGGGTCGAGTTTCAGCTCTTTAGTCCCGCCTCTCAGCCATCAATCAACTGGTGTACAGGTTCCTGAGCCTACTGGGCTCTATCATATCTACATTTGAAACTGTGTATGGAGTCAGCCTCCACCACATCACTTCCTAATGCATTCCATTTGTTAACTAATCGGTCGCTGAAAGGATTATTTCTTATGTCTTTGGCTCATTTGGATACTTAGTAAGTTCCTCCTTGTCTGTGCGAAATTGTTCGTCTTTATTTTCGCTGTTAATTCCTTTTCGCTTCTAAGGGCTCGAGGAGATCTTTTTTTGCCTCCACTCTGCTGTGGCAAAGGTGGTGAGCCTATTTGGTTAATTCCTCTTTATCTGCCTTTTCTGATTCATCTACTTTTATCTTCGTTTTCCTCCTCCTGTTCTCTATTCAAAATGCTCTCTCTCTCTCTCTCTCTCTCTCTCTCTCTCTCTCTCTCTCTCTCTCTCTCTCTCTCTCTCTCTCTCTCTCTCTCTCTCTCTCTCTCTCTCTCCCTCTCCTGAGAGAGTCTGTGTGTTTACGAATAGTGAGATTCCTCAATTCAGCGAGGCTCAGACACAATTTTTTTAGCAGCTATTCTTTCCTTGCCTCCAGACGAGGCAGAATGAGAGTTCCGGGGAAGGAGGTGGAGGAGGTAATAGGCTACCATAGTCATCAACGTGTTGCAGACAAGGGCCTGCGTTTGGGGCTGACGAGGTTAGTTCAAGAGGAAACATCTCATAGACATGTCAGGATGTTGTAATTCCATTTGTCTAGCTCTGCAGGCTCAAATGAACGACTGACAGCAAATTTGACCATCTTGTTTAATTAAAATATATGCTGCCCTTGTAGGATCTTCAAATTTTCGTCGATCAGGTTGTTCTGCTTTAAGAGACAGTCTGCTGAGTCCTGGGATTGGGTAGTGCTCTGATATTTTGTCTCTTAAGAGACAAAGTCTCTTTGTGAGACTTTGAGGCTCACTAAGAGTTTTACTTTATGAGACTCTTAAGAGTCTTTCAATGTTTGACTAGTAGGATAAAAGATGCGTGTGACCAGGTCGGATAGTTTAGTTTTCACTACTGCAATTTCAACAGCATTCATTTCTCCAATTATATCTATCATCAATAATGTCAAAATAATGACAAAGTAGTTAAATAACAATGAAATAAAAGCTATTGAAATTATGCCACAGTACCTACACCATATTCACACAGTAAGTGCACAAAAATTTCCAATAACTGCAAAACATTATCAAAATAATTGACCAAAAATTAATTTCCACAATAATTATTCAACATTTCCACAACAATTACACAATAATCAAACAATAACTGCTCAATAATTACCAAACAACTCCACCGTAATTACACAACAACAACACTAAATTACAACAGACAATAACGATACATTATTACACATTAACAACACAATATTTACTCCTGGGTTTGTATTGTCTCTTTGCAACTATAATGACACTAATTTGACTGGAACTCAACGCTAATTACGCAATAGACACGAAAGCTGGAAACAAAAAAAAAGCAGTTCCAGACTGATGTTCCGGGAATTAGGAATGGGAATTATTCCAGTCGCAATTCCCTTCGAGGGTCACAAAGGCTTAATTAGGAAACAACACATCACTAGCAATGATAGACCTTTGTCAACTAATTCAGTACCGAATGGTCAGGGTGTGTGTGTGTGTGTGTGTGTGTGTGTGTGTGTGTGTGTGGGTGTGTGTGTGTGTGTGTGTGTGTGTGTGTGTGTGTGTGTGTGTGTGGGTGTGTGTGTGTGTGTGGGTATGTGGGTGTGTGGGTGTGTGTTTACTCACCTAGTTGTATTCACCTAGTTGTGCTTGCGGGGGTTGAGCTCTGGCTCTTTGGTCCCGCCTCTCAACCGTCAATCAACAGGTGTACAGGTTCCTGAGCCTATTGGGCTCTATCATATCTACACTTGAAACTGTGTATGGAGTCAGCCTCCATACACAGCCTCCATGTGTGTGTGTGTGTGTGTGTGTGTGTGTGTGTGTGTGTGTGTGTGTGTGTGTGTGTGTGTGTGTGTGTGCACCATGGGGGAAAACCTTCATGTAAGGATGATGGTGAAAGTCTCGATAGTGCAAATAGAATGTTGAGGAAGTATTGTATCGTATTGCTTCATATGTATTGTCAAAGAAGTAACAGATCTCTAAGACTGTTGTGGACAAGCAGCTGGGATAGGACGGTAGGAGGGAATAGTGCCCAACCACTTTGACCCCCAGGGTTTGAACCCCCGCCAGCCAGTGGAATTTGGGTCAAGGAGATGCAATTCAGTCATGTTGCATACATAATTTAAAGAGTACGTGTGTTAGGCATTAATATATATATATAGGTTAACACACACACACACACACACACACACACACACACACACACACACACACACACACACACACACACACACACACACACACACACACACACACACACAAAAGGCATCAACCAGGACCAAGAACGGCCACAAACGGGAAAAAAATACACAAATTTATTTCCTTCTCAGAAAATTGTTGTTTTCAGCCAAACAAAAGGAGGATTTTGAGTCGTTTCTCGGCCCCGACGCAGTACAAAAGAAGCTTGAAAAATACCTTAGAGACAAAGATAAGATCCTTCCGGTCGGCATATATGACTCCTGCACCAAGATAACGTTGATAACAGCGTCCACCTCTGAAGATAGCATGTGTTATCTCGGCATTCACTAATACTTGTTATGTTTCATGTTACACACAATTTCGTATGTGTGTTCAGCTCTTGTAATTATCTGTTTTTGTTATCTCCTTGTCGTTCCCTCGTTTGTTTCTGTTATCTTAACCTTTCTACGTTGCTTACTCCTTCCAAGTTTCTTATCTTCGACAGCGGCGATCTCGCTTCTTGCAGGTCGGCGTTCGATTCCCGACGATCCAAGTGACTGGGCACATTATCATCACTGCGTCCTCCTATCCGGTGCTATTCAATCACGCTGGCAAAGCTTGGTGACAAGCTTCGTGGGGTCCAGGGTTCGAGTCTCATAGAACCCAGGTGAAGGAAAGTTTATAGTGCTTTCCCCTGAAGCTTATAATGCTTCCCCTGAAGCTTATAATGCTTCCCCTGAAGCTTAAAATGCTTCCCCCTGAAGCTTATAATGCTTCACCTGAAGCTTATAATGCTTCCCCTGAAGCTTATAATGCTTCCCCTGAAGCGTATAATGCTTCCCCTGAAGCTTATAATGCTTCCCCTGAAGCTTATAATGCTCCCCCTGATACCTTCCTTCACCTACTACCGCACGAAACATATGTATGTTAATTAATTAAAACACCTCTGAATACACTAGATTACTCTACATATACATTAATTGTATTTACAATTATATTTCTTGATTTTATCATTTATTAATTACATCTTCACTATCAATCATCGTTACTACCAGCACCACTATCATGATTTTCAAGGTCACCATCACACTTCATTTCACTGTTTACTGTCGCCACAAAGATCACTATCACCCTCTGTGTCACAGAGGGTGAGAGTGATCACCCCCCCCCACACCCCCATGCTCACTATCCCCAGTCATTATCACCCCCCCCCCCCCCCCCATCAGCGAGCCGTAACGAGGTCATTAACTCTCGATGAGCATTCTTTACAGTGACCGATGGTTTGTACTCGACTATTGACCTATTTGTATCTACAGGGGTCGAGATTCAGCTCCTGGACCTATTCGATCCTCGGTCGTCAAAGATCTAAACTCCTTCCCTACGAGAGAGATTTTAAATTGGCAATTGAGCTGTTATTGTTAGGTACTTTGACCGAATGATGGGACCTATGAGTGAATTACTGGTTCGGTAACTGAATGGTGAGTTTCGTGACTGGTAGGTGGGTCCTGTGGCTAAATGCTGTGTCTTGGAATCGTATAGTGGGCCTTGGACCTAAATGTTGAGTTTCTGGACCGAAACGTTGGTCCTGAGATCATGTGGTTATCCTTGGGATAACGAGTTTAGCGACACGTTTCTTACAAATGTCTGTAGAAGAGGAGCAGTGATTGTGTTTTTTTCTGTATTAATTTCAGTGATCGCAAATCTCCACAGTAATCAGCTTAGAAGTTGCTTATCGCTCTATTGTGATTGGACAAGATGTTGATTGTCTCTCTGGTGATTGGCTAATTGGTTATTTGGTCCTTCTGGGTCCCGAATGGTATATAAGGACACTTTTTCAGTCTAAAATACCTAGAGGGAATCTGTATTACTCTCATTCTCAAGATATTTGAAAGATCTTTAGATTCTTAGTCCTTAGACTTTATTTACTTCATTTTTTCTTTAAAAAATTAAAGATTTTGTGCAGCAGAAAAAGGCCTAAATATGAATAGTAATAAGCAAATATAGAACGAAGAAGGAGAAGAGAAAACATAAGAGAAGCAAAGGAGGCAGAGAGATAATGAGACGTAGAAAAATAGGGTGACAGGAAACTGTGATAACAGGAAAAGGATGAGAATAATTAACGACGCTGAACGATAATAATTATAAATTTGAGCAGAAGAAGCCGAGTCGTAATTTCCGGTTACAATGATTTTTTACCTTTAAATGTCTCATTCGTTGGTTATTAATCCTGTGGGAGCTATCTCTCTCTTTTTCTCTCTCTCTCTCTCTCTCTCTCTCTCTCTCTCTCTCTCTCTCTCTCTCTCTCTCTCTCTCTCTCTCTCTCTCTCTCTCTCTCTCTAACTCTCTCTCTGGGTCATTTTTTATTTTGGGGCGATTTCAAGATTGTCTGGATTTCATTCAAGGACCTCCAAATCCCTTTCTTTCGAGTTCATTCCTCCAGTGCTTTCATTCTTTTCGAAAAGAGAACTCCAGTGATTCACTAGAGTTCTCCAGTGCCTTCATTTTTTTTTTAAATTAGAGAGACCTGTCCTTCATTTCATTCTATTAATGCCTTCACGCCTTAATGCCTTTTGCATTCTCATATCATGCACACCCATGATGCATTATGGGTATGCATCATGGGTGAATCATCCATCATGCACAATGTATTTTTTGTATCATCCAAAAAAATGACTCTTTTCTGCAGGACTCTTTTTTTATACTAGCTGTGAGAGTCAATTGGGATTTCCAATCATTTTGTTGTGTTTGTGAGTGAGACCAACAGCCCCGACACACCAGAGTGGGCACACCTGTGAGAACATGTCAGCTGGATGGCAGATATCACGTCAGACAATTTTCGCTATCAGGCCTTTATCGGGGCAAAAAATATTTGAGTTTTGTTTTCTGCCTGATGTCAAAAAGGGAAAATAAATTGCGTTTATGGAGCAACGCTTTGCGGAAAATTGGTTAGTTTTTTTTGTTTAGTAAATATAAAAAAAATAAAAATATATTTGGGAGAAATTATTATATATTTATTCTGAGATCTTTGGGATTTATTAAATCTTCTAGATCTATAAATAGAATGTCTCTATCTGAAGTTGGAGTCCAGATGCTTAGGGCAAGCCACACTCAACATGCCACAATGATTGCTGATGAGTTGATGCCCATAAAAGGTATGCGTCCCCTACCCAACATGGTCGGGTAGGGACGCATACCAAGGTCGACCTAGAAACCAAAATGTTGTTCTACAGAAAATCTGTAACCCACCTTGGGACTAAATCTAAAAAAAACAAAAAATCTAGGGACAAAGTGGACCGCAATGGAAGGCGGTCCACATTAATTATTTATCATTTTTAATTATTAATCATTTTTAATGTTGGCTCCATCCATCAGTTGAAGGAGTCTGGAATCGGGTTCCAGGCGAAGTATTAAAATATTTACAATGTATTAAGGGACAGAAACAACAAGTATATATATATATATATATATATATATATATATATATATATATATATATATATATATATATATATATATATATATATATATATATATATATATATATATATACATATATCTGTTCTAGTGGTTGCAACATCATGGCCAGCATTAGACAGACATGCAGATAGATAGACAGGCAGACAGACATAAAATTAGGCACATTGATTGGGACAAACAGAAAAACCTGGAATTGTTTTGTAAATGACCTTTTGACAACCTAGAGTCTTGTTCATTCATATTGTCACCTTTACACAGATGACAATATATCAAGATTTGCTGATCTCTGTATCACTGAAGTTCTATGGTTAGAGAGACAGAGACAAGGCAGACACAGACAAACAGACAAAGAACAAAGTCAAACAGAGGCAGACAAAGCCTCGCGTCACTGAAAGACAGAGGAGACAAGAGAAGCCTGATTAATACATATTAAATTCTCAGTGAAAAAGAGACGACAGACAAGGTCTGGAAAGCTGGGAAAGAATGGTTCAAACACAAGATGTTCTTGGTGGAAATTAAGTTCCCAGATGATGCAGAGAAACCGTGAACAGTGAACAAATGTTATGTGAAAATAAGTGAAGTGGTGAATGCTCAGAAATCATAAAGGAAATCTGCTAGGGAAACTAGCAGAGTGTACGCTAGTTTACTGAAATTTCGGGACTAAACTATAGGTCAATCTAAGCCGGCACAATAAGTTGAGTACCTACTCACACACACACACACACACACACACACACACACACACACACACACACACACACACACACACACACACACAAACACACACACACACACACACACACACACACACACACACACACACACACACACCATACACAGTTTTAAATGTAGATATGATAGAGCCTAGTAGGCTCAGGAACCTGTACACCACTTGATTGACAGTTGAGAGGCGGGACCAAAGAGCCAAAGCTCAACCCCCGCAAGCACAAATAGGTGAGTACAAATAGGTGAGTACACACACACACACACACACACACACACACACACACACACACACACACACTCTTAACTCATATAATTGCTATATTTTTCCGGAAACAGTATTTTTTGTACTTTCTTTTTTCCCTATATATACACACAAAAAAAACACACATCTGGCCCTGGCACTGCATGAACACTGCTACTAATGAACTATTGTTTTTTTGTTAAAGAGTTTTTTTTATGTAATTTAACGTGCACAGGTTTTTAATGAAAAATGCTTTCCACGTCCAGGAAAAAAATTTTGACATTGGTTATTAATCATCTTCAAACAATGAACCTCTTTTCTAAAGCAGTCTCATAAATTTCGGTATAGACCTACCAGTGCTGGGGAGAGGATGTCTATGAGGCCTAGTGAGGCTCCCCTAAGCCAGGGAGATGCAGTTACACATTTTTGTTTGAGCACAAGTTTTGTGCCTAAATGTGTATGTATACAATATATGTATACAACGAGGAGGTGTTTACTGAAGTGTCTCCGACGTATCTGTGTCTCCAGCTTCCACTCTTGTCTCCTCAAGTCATACCTGAGGAGACAAGGGTGGTTTTCTTAACTACCCTTTCTTTAACCACACTTAACAAGGTTTTTATTTTCTTAACGGGCAATTTACATGCCTCCGGAAAGGAAATGGTTCACAGTGCTGAGCTTCGTGCTACTTCATTGGTAACCACGATTCTTATATGTCACTTCTCTCACTTTCATTCTCTGCTTCTTATCCGAAAGGTACTCCCTCGTGCAGCCGCCAGATTTTCAATAACATCAGTTTTGTCCTTAGGTTTGTCTAGGAGTCTTTGTACGAGGTAAAAAAAAATCACATTCCTTTGGTCGAAGAATTGTAATAGATTCGTTACACATGATGTATCATAGCTGAGGTCATGTTGGTACCTGGGAAATGATGTTGTACCCAGATTATTGTGTATAGTTTAGTTAGTAGTCTCTCTTAATATATTGGCAGCAGAAGCAGTTTATTGACCTTTGTGGAGTAGTTTTGTGAGTGTGGCAAAGGGATTCGAAGCGGTGTAGCGGTTGGCACCTCTTGTACGCTGGATGGCACTGTTTATGAGAAGGTCACGGGCATGGCTGCCCCAGGTGACTGCCCTCGGGAGGCATCCAGTGCTGACCACAACAGTTAACCAGAAGCAACAGTAGACCGGAAGCAACATTTGACCGGAGGCAACAGTTGACCGGAGGCAACAGTTGGGCACGGACTGTGTCATTGAATGACCGGAAGCTAATGGCAATATTGACATAATGTTTCATGTGTGTGACGTTGAAATACATTGGTATACTGAACATATTAGTTACCACATCTGGTATATTGAGTTACAACCACAAGACGCGCTTTTCTAAGACCTGTACAAGACGCCACTGTGGATGTGTGTTGATAACGCTGAGGTCAGGGTCAGTGGAGGTCATGTCTTCCTTGCTTGTATACAGGGACCAAACCATATAGTTGTCTTCCGTGTCTCTGGTAATTCATCCGTTTATAGCATATAATGCAAGGACGTCATAAGGGTTTTTCTCCCTGCCTCTTTTCTGATCCCTTGTAAGATTTATTTTTCTGATTACATAACGTTCTATCCCGACTTGACTTACCTGACCTAACGGCCGCAGCTCACCTTGACTGCACTAATTAACACACACGTTTTCGTGACGCGAGATTTGTTCGGGTGTGTGTAATTGGCACCTTCAGAGAAGCCATCCAACATGGCTTCGTAAAACTCGCAGATTACTTCTCCACCAAAAGAGGAATTAACACTTCCTCAGCCCTGGTGCCTTCTTGGCCAGCCCTCTGAGTAGTCAGCCCTCTGAGTAGTCAGCCCTAAGTATCGTAAGCCTTTCTCACCAGCACATACCTGTCTGATCAGACCCTTCATCTCGCCAGGCAATCAAGCCACCGGATCACAATATATATTGGATATGAAAAGGAATCTGAGACGACCGATCTCTCGCTTAACGCAACCAATCTCACTCTCGTTAACGTAAAAAGTTCGGTGGTTTATTGAAATAAAAAATAAAAACAAATCCACAAAACTGACACTGACTCGAGCTAGTGAACACTTGTCTCACTAGGTTAGGAGGGTTGCATAGGTGCTAATGCTTCTGGTTAAGTCTCTTCTGCTTCAGCTCCTCAGCTTCGAAAAGCTTTTAGCCAATACTTTAATTGCATACATATACATATATACATTACATTCATACATACGTACATGCAGTTTCCGCGTTGCATGATTTAGGTTGTCAGAATAAATTTTAAAAGAACATAACTCCCAATCGACTTGAGAATGGTCCAGGACGGACCGAAACATTGTCGTCCTTTCACTTTCTAGAGTGTGTGGTCTGGTCAACATATTTCAGCCACGTTATTGTGACTCTTCGTCTGCATTAGGGAGAGGATGTATACAGGAGTCACATACAGCTGGGAGTTGTATATCACAACTTGCAATCTCGTCTGTCCTGTATAGAGCGCTGTTGAACATCGCTGAATATTTCAGAGATGTATCAATGTATCAATGCGTGACCCATTCCACAAGAGGAAAACTAAAGTTAACCATTAAACTAATCACTGAAGCAGGACCTGTGTAAATGGTCATGATTTATGAATGCATTAAGCAGATTTAAATATGAATATTGTCGATGATAAGTCCCGACGCCCCCACCCCGAGGGTAGCATCAGTAGTGGAAACCGGGCCAGAAGCCGGCCGTTTTGCTTTTTTCCAGGGCCGGTTTCTGGCCCGGTTTCCACTACTAGCATCCTGATATGAACTAGCAAGTTGAGGTAAATCACCCCAACACATCTCCATACACACTTGATATACACGCTATCGTATTACCTGCCAGAGCTCTGGAAAATATACAAGGTATATCGGAGATAGTGTAGGTAACATACTCTCCTCTCCTAGGGAGCCGGTCGGCCGAGCGGACAGCACGCTGGACTTGTGATCCTGTGGCCCTGGGTTCGATCCCAGGCGCCGGCGAGAAACAATGGGCAGAGTTTCTTCCACCCTATGCCCCTGTTACCTAGCAGTAAAATAGGTACCTGGGTGTTAGTCAGCTGTCACGGGCTGCTTCCTGGGGGTGGAGGCCTGGTCGAGGACCGGCCCGCGGGGACACTAAAGCCCCGAAATCATCTCAAGACAACATCAAGATAACCTACTCCTGTCTCCTTGAGACGATTTAATGGAAAACACACACGAAGGAATACTTCGTCTAGGAAAGCAAACTTATCCTGCGCTTAATGCATACAGAACTCACTCTTTGGTTCCATTATTTAAGCCAAGTAAATTCTTTTTAAGCCATAAAAGAAATCTGCCAAATTAACATTTTGAAGCGCTGTTGAAAACTCATCTAAATTCACATTTCAGTGTTAATTAATTTAGCTCCGTATTATTTATTTTTGTGAAATTTCTTTTTAATCTAAATAATTTACATAAATTGTTCTATTGAAATGGCATTCCTGTTTGGTAATACCTTTGAATATCTCTTCTTCACAGTTCCCACTCGCACTTTCTCTCTCTCTCTCTCTCTCTCTCTCTCTCTCTCTCTCTCTCTCTCTCTCTCTCTCTCTCTCTCTCTCTCTCTCTCTCTCCTATGTGAAGAGATATATATAGAGTGCTATCTATTACATAAAAATCAACATGGTTCTTTTCATAAGCCGCGAGAGTGGTCATAAATTTTTTCAAGTGAAGATTTACTGGGTTTTAAGAGCGCAGATGCCTTCCTGGTTATAAATTCTTTGATATTAGAATTTATGAATATGACTGTTCTTATATTCTTCTTTCTTGATAATTTTTAGCGATTTTTCACAATTCGTATTTAAACGCGAACATTTGCTTGAACAAACACCACAGATTTCCATTCACTCATTAGAGACAAGGTGTCACCTTATTTGGATAGTATTTGTCCTTAAACGTAAAGAAAGTATAAGTAGAAAGCACCTAGTTGTAAGGTAAGGTAGATTATCTCTTTAGTGACAATTTACTTGTTAAAATTCAGAAGACAAATCTCTCTCTCTCTCTCTCTCTCTCTGCAGAAATCTTAATGATTATAATAAACACTTGTTAAACATTTTATGATATATATATATATATATATATATATATATATATATATATATATATATATATATATATATATATATATATATATGTATATTGTTAGTTTTAATATGATTTAATAATTTTTCCTCTAAGACAGGGTTTGGAATTAAACAGCACACATTGCTAAATCACTTCATTGTGATTTATCACCACGAGCCGTCAGAATCAGCCGCGGCGACTAGTGACGTAATGTGTGAGTGAGCTGTGGGCTTGCCCTAGATGCATGGGCTGAGGGGATGCTCTGAGCAGGCTGTGGGCGTGCTCTGAGCGGGCTGTGGGCGTGCTCTGAGCAGGCTGTGGGCGTGCTCTGAGCAGGCTGAGGGCGTACTCTGAGCAGGCTGTTGGCGTGCTCTGAGCAGGCTGAGGGCGTACTCTGAGCAGGCTGTGGGCGTGCTCTCAGCGGGCTGTTGGTGTGCGTAAGGCCTAAATATAGTTCAGAACGTCGACTATTAGTGTGTATATACCGAGAGGCAGGAATATACCTCTCCATATATATATATATATATATATATATATATATATATATATATATATATATATATATATATATCCTCTCTCAAAGCTGGCGTATCTGGAGCGTAGTTACGTTGGATGACTTAATGCCCCTCAGGGAGGAAACAAAGGGTCATTATGAAAGGAGATAACAGCGCAGATAGAGGTAACGAGCGGATTTCCACATGGGTCACTCCTCATTGACTCATTGGACTCATTGTGTTCCTAATACCTATTAACGACCAAAGAGGAATTATATTACCTTCTCATCAAAGTTTACACTGTTGATTGCAAGCAAAAAAAAAGACGTATACCGCAAAACGAAAAAAGGTAAAGTGATTTTAAAAATTGGTTCTAGAAATACTCCTCACACAAATACCATGTTAATAGGCAAGGATCAAGAGAGGGGAGCCGGTCGGCCGAGCGGACAGCACACTGGACTTGTGATCCTGTGGTCTTGGGTTCGATCTCAGGCGCCGGCGAGAAACAATGGGCAGAGTTTCTTTCACCCTATGCCCCTGTTACCTAGCAGTAACATAGGTACCTGGGTGTTAGTCAGCTGTCACGGGCAACTTCCTGGGGGTGGAGGCCTGGTCGAGGACCGGGCCGCGGGGACACTAAAGCCCCAAAATCATCTCAAGATAACTCAAGATAACCTCAAGAGAGAAAAGTCCCCTGAAGCTGATTACAAGGGAAAGCATAATTTAAATAATATATATTACATTAAATGAGCAATATTTCGATTGACTGGGGCCAATAGCTGGAGCTCGACCCAGAACAAAATATCAAGTTAAGTTTTATTAATAGCAGATGGATGAGGGAGGGGACTATCAGAAGAAAGCGACGAGCCATTACGACTATATAGCACTGGGAAGGGGTCAGGATAAGGATTTGGGATGAGACGGGGGAAAGGAATGGTGTCCAACCTCTTGGACGGTCGGGGATTGAACGCCGACCTGCATGAAGCGAAACCGTCGCTCTACCGTCCAGCCCAAGTGGTTGGGCAGCAGTTGGAAGAGCTATGAGTAATCAGGAGTTAAGATCGAGTGTATTTTCATGAATCTATAATACAACAATTATTGAGAAAACAGACTTAGGAACAGATAGAGACAGACAAGCAGAGGGAGGTTATCTTGAGGTTATCTTGAGATGATTTCGGGGCTTAGCGTCCTCGCGGCCCTGTCCTCGACCAGGCCTCTTTTTTGTTACACACCCCCAGGAAGCATCCCGCAGCAGCTGACTGACTCCCAGGTACCTATTTTACTGCTAGGTAACAGGGGCATTAGAGTAAAAGAAACAATTTGCCCATTTATCTCCGCTTCCACCGGGGATCGAACCCGGAACCTCAGGACTACGAATCCGAAGCGCTGTCAGCTCAGGCGCGGGAGACATATAAAGATAATATTACAGAAAGATGAGGGGATTAACAGAGCATCCAAAGAGCCAGACAAAGAGGTCGCGTTCATAAGTAAAATTAAGACATAAAACACAAAATGGTGTTAATTTGTTGAGATCAATTGCAAATTCAGTTGAATCTGCAATGCTTTCGCTTGGTAATTCCCTTGAAGCTTATATATACAGATTATAAAAGAGAAAGTGGGATAAATAATTCTGACATGAATTTATATGAATTTTTTTCAAATTGGAAAAGTTATGAAAAGCTATGAAGTCTGAAATTCAATTAATGATGTCAAGGGAGATATTAATGATACAGATGCAAGTATTTGTAGTATTATTTAAACATCAGGCTAGATTAATTCAACATTTATGTGGTAATATATTTTATGTTTCACCACTATGTTCGTTGGCAACCAACTTCCTGTCCACCATCCTTGTCAACCGTCCCTGCCTACCACAGCTATCATGAGCCAACCACACAATCCACCACACCAACCTATCCAACACCGTCTATATTCGCCATAGTTCCCGTCTTGGGATAAGGCCATATTCTGGTAACACACAAGGTTGGGACAGGTGCAGAAACTTGAGAACGTTGATAGGTCTTGTCATGACGGGGCGAAACTTGAAATGTCTCCAAGTGATTCTCTCTGTCTCTCTCTCTGTCTCTCTGTCTCTCTCTTTCTCTCTCTCTCTCTCTCTCTCTCTCTCTCTCTCTCTCTCTCTCTCTCTCCTCTCTCTCTCTCTCTCTCTCTCTCTTTCTTTCTGTCTCTCCCACTCCGTATGCAAATTTCTCTGGTTTGCTGATCAACCTCCTTTTGTCTGGACCCGCCAGGGGAGTCACGTGACGCTACAGAATGAAGAGGAAACTTGTGGCAAGAGGGGTAAAAGAACTGCGGTAAAACGTTTCTTTTTTAAGGGAATTGTCACAGTCAATTTTGCATCGTTTAGCGTCTGGAAAACTGCAAATTGGTTCGAAGTAAGAGAAAAAAGATTTGCGTAAACCTTCCACTTTTTAACATACATATATTTCATCATTTATATCAATAATAACATTTAATATACATTTTTTTTGTGGTAAAAATTATCCCAAATTTGACATTTAATATTGACTAGACAGAGCTAGTGGCCATATTGCTTCTGATATTTATTTCCATTGAACGAATTATTTGAGATCAAATTTTGAAGTTTGAACTGAATGTGGTTATTTATTAGCAATTTCTCAGGTGTTTAGCAGAGAAGAGCTTTCAAAAGCAAAGATGATCAATAGAGACAAAGCAGGGTGAATAGCCCACTGAGATTAGTTCTGACTTTGCCATCCTATGATGAGCTGAGCTTCTGAGATCAGCCACTGAGTCTCTTGTTACATTTCAGGTTGATTAATTCCACTGGGTTCAGCGATGAGCCTGAGGCCTATCAACTTCTGGAAAGTTATTAAAGCCTATATAAACCTGTGGGGGTTATTATGGCCTACCAACCTCTGGAGGTTTATTGCTGCCTGTCAATCTCTGGAAGATTATTGTGGCCTGTCAACCTCTGGAGGATTATTATGGCCTGTCAACCTCTGGAGGATTATTGTGTCCTGTCAACCTCTGGAGGATTATTGTGGCCTGTCAACCTCTGGAGGATTATTGTGTCCTGTCAATCTCTGGAGGATTATTGTGTCCTGTCAACCTCTGGAGGATTATTGTGGCCTGTCAACCTCTGGAAGATTATTGCGGCCTATCAACCTCTGGAGGATTATTGCTGTCTGTCAACCTCTGGAGGGTTATTATGGCCTGTCAACCTCTGAAGGATTATTGCTGTCTGTCAACCTCTGGAGGGTTATTAAGGCCACCGCAAATGGCTTACTGACCAACTTGAATATATTCTTAAGTTCTGAACCTAACATAGAACAAAAAGTAAACTCGACTTATATACACCTAGAAGTTGGGTACACCTCACAATGTGTATTTCCCCGTGTATCCTAAATATTTCCCGCTTTCTAAACTAATATTCAACCAGTTACCCAACTCATCATCAAATCATTCTTGTCAAAACTTCTGTGTCCCCCAAAAGGCTCAAATTTTGTCGTACGGTATTTCTCACATGTAAATTTATTTGTATTAAATACTATGATTGTTTCGCATTGTTGGTCTTACATTTGGTTAAGTTAATCTGGTTTCCCTTTGCAATTATTTGGATTGAAAACTCCTCGGTAGAGTATTTCAGTCCATTTAAGACAATACTCAACCGGAAAGACCCCTTTCATCAATTTTACCACACTGAGTCTTTCAAATAAAATTTTTCTAAAAAAAAAATCGAGGGGGAGAGTGGGAGAGGAGGGGAGAGACCCGGGCGCAGCCGGTTATATCCCCTTTGTTGTATTAAATAAAACCCACTCTTGTGAACCTAAGCTGATGGATTTATAAAGCCGGGCTTGTGAGGGCTGAACATTTATATATAACTGATAAATAGTAAAGGTCTGGATGAAAAATGATCTGAAACTTATTAATGTTATTACATCAATCAGTTTATTAAATAAAGTTAATGATGTCTTATATTTGTCAATAAGATAACGACAGTAATCCCTATTATGAGCCACAAAGAGAAAAGGATTTTCTGCATGCCAATCAGATTCGATGCTTTGAAGTAGTTTGTTGAGGATTACTCCTTTGGGTCCGAATGTTATCCTGCGGATCAGTTAAAACGCATATGCTAAAAAAAAAAATCGAATGCTCGTTCATGGCTCGGTGATTCACAGTTGCCACGATGATCAGTCGAGTGGTTGCCATAGGGATTTATGACGAATCTCCACCATCAGAATCATATAAGGAGAAACGCTTTTTAAAGAAACCCAAGTTCCTTCCCTACGAATTCAATTACGGAAAGGGGAAATAAGATTTTCAATCACTTTTCGCATAGGAACAGCCTCTGAATTATTGATTGGATGAAAATCAGTTCTTTGTCATGTATTTATGTGTGTGTATATATATATATATATATATATATATATATATATATATATATATATATATATATATATATATATATATATATATATATATGTGTGTGTGTGTGTGTGTGTGCGTGCGTGTGTGTGTGTGTGTGTGTGTGTGTCGGTGTGTGTGTGTGTGTGTGTGTGTGTGTGTGTGTGTGTGTGTGTGTGTGTGTGTGTGTGTGTGTGTGTGTGTGTGTGTGTGTGTGTGTTTATAAAGGAATATCTAATTTCATTCCAAGATAACTCAAATCAATTTTCCACAGCTGGTGATGCCCATATGCGACCCATCTGATTGCATTCTGGCCTCCATTCAGGAGCGCTGAGTTACCTAATTGCCAACTCTCGCTGTAAACAATTCTGATTCACGAGGAGCGGGGGGGAAGGGGCTTTTCTGCCTTATTTTTCACGTACGTTTCCTAGTTGATTGACCTGCTAATGCCTCACCTGCAATTTCAATGTGTTGGTCACCAAGACATCAACTGACAATGAGAAGGACTTTGTATGGGGAGTGTAGGAGAGTGTGATAAAGCTTTCCCCCTTTGATAGTTCCCTTCCCTTCCCTCTTCTCCCTTCCCCTCATCTCCCCTTACCTCCCCTCGCTAGCTCGAACCGCTGACCCTCCCTTAGGACGCATTCAACACCTGCCTAACTCCCGGGTACCTATTTACTCCTAGTTTAATAGTCGCATGAGGTGAAAGGAAACGTGCCCAACCATTTATATCCCGGCCGGGAATGGAACTCGGGATCCTCGATTGTGAGTCGAGAACAAAGCCAACTGTAGTGGTGGTGTGGTGTAATACAGTGAACTACGGTACTGAGGGGTTTTTGTGTAGTTTATTATGCAACAGTGCATTTACAGTGTACATTGTAGTCATGCTGAGTACGATGTTACAGTGAGGTGTTGAGTGGCATGTTGTGGCATTGAGTGATAGGGGTTATGCTGCTGTGTGGTGAGGTATGATAAGCTGTGTGTGTGTGTGTGTGGTGAGGTATGATAAGGTATGGTGCTCTTCGGGGTCTGTAATTTGTGTTCCATGGTGTGTATGGTGTAGTGTAGTATTGTTTAGTGTGGTAGCATAGTTCTGTATATTGTGATTCGTTGCGGAGTGTGGTGATATGTGGTGTGGTGATACAGCGTAAGTGTGTGTGGTGTTGTATGTTGCAATGGAGTGTTGTGGTGTTTGTGGTTGGATTTTGTGGTGCTTAAAATAGTGTTCTGTGTTGCAGTAAATCCCTTTTACTAATCCCATGAGGTCAAACCCACATTAATACTAGTTATAGATGATAAATTACCAAGAGATATAACACAACAATCAAACAAGTTAAAAGCAATTAGTACTTAAAAATAAAAATATTATTCCGCCAGCAACATATGCAAAACCTATTTTTTTTTTTAAGAGTCATGGAGGCTTCTGAAAACAGGATCCAATCCTCTAGTTAATATTCCAGATAACTCCAATGGGAATTCGAAGCGATTTTGGCGGATTTTCCCTCGAACGAAGAAAGCTTCCATGAGCTATTCATTTCCATCCACGTGAGAATCTCTCTCTCTCTCTCTCTCTCTCTCTCTCTCTCTCTCTCTCTCTCTCTCTCTCTCTCTCTCTCTCTCTCTGTCTCTCTCTCTCTCTCTCTCTCTCTCTCTCTCTCTCTCTCTCTCTCTCTCTCTCTCTCTCTTTCATTGTTACTTTGGCTCTTGTTCTAGCCAGGCACTAACGCCTGCCTAACTATAAAAGGATTTTAAACGAGAATACCTTAAAACCTCTGTATTACGATCATGGGGTAAAAGAAAAAATATATTTTACTTTTGAGTTCAACAAGAAATGAGCCATCGAGTTGTTAGTGTTAGCACGAAGAGCACCTTAAAGTCGAGAAAGAATATTACCTACAGATACGCCTCCTTTCCAGGGATTCTACAGCACATTGTAAAAGACTAAAGAGTCATCAGGGAGATGATGGAGATAAAGAGCTTCCGGATGGTTTAGAGATATATACTAAGAACAAGTCACAATAACGTGGTGACTATTTTTAATGTTTTATTTCTATATCAGGTGTGATTAAGAGTAGGGAGAGAGCCTTCTGTGTTTTTATATTAATTCATTTGAAATCTTAGATATTGACTTATTTTTAATTTAAATGTACTTTCTTTTGTTATTTACGATCGTAGAATTAATTTATACAGGAAATAAGGGGGAAGGGAATCACTGCATCAATTGCAAACGTATTGAAAAACACTAGAACACACACACACATACACACACACACACACACCAAATGTAGATATGATAGAGCCCAGTAGGCTCAGGATTCTGTACACCAGTTGATTGACAGTTGAGAGGCGGGACCAAAGAGCCAAAGCTCAACCCCCGCAAGCACAAATCGGTGAGCACAAATAGGTGAGTACACACACACACAAATACACACGGAAAAGGCTTATATACTTATTCCCCGAAGCTCATAACTCTCATAACTCACCAGAATTATGCTCTGGTTGGATAATTCTTAACTTTTTCAAGCTTTATTTCATGCTAAACAAGATACAGACTCCACATCTGTTCGTCATATTCCAGAATTGGTCTGACATAAATAGTGAAGAAAGTTGAGAACAACTCTACTCAGCTTCCTCACGTTGTTCATTTGTTGATCAACCATCAACTTAAGGCTGGTTGGTCATGTGCTGATCAACTATCCACGTGATGCTGAGGAACAAATCCACAAGAGCCGTGACGAGGATTCGAACCGACGTCCGAGAGCATCCCAGACGCTGCCTTAATCGACTGAGCTACGACATGGTAAAAGAATTGCAACCTGAAATTCTACTGAATTTACTTGGATCCTGCAGCCTCTCCGAGATACAAACCAGGATGCATCACGCTATTGTGGTTTCTATGTTTGTTGCTGAGAATTTTGGTTTGATGTGGCTCTCTTGGCGCTGGGTCGGTGTAAAGTCAACATCCTGAATCTTTTTTTTTCTCTGATTCAAAGAGAATTATTTCTCATTGTGCCCAATCGTCTGCAGCAAATATCCGGGGTCTTTACTTCGCACTTGTGTGGGTTATTTCTTTGTATTTGTATGTGTGTTTGTTCTATGTTTTTTGTGTACTCACCTAGTTGTGCTTGCGGGGGTTGAGCTCTGGCTCTTTAGTCCAGAGTATGTATGTGTGTATGTACTCACCTAATTGTGCTTGCGGGGGTTGAGCTTTGGCTCTTTGGTCCCGCCTCTCAATTGTCAATCAACTGGTGTACAGGTTCTTGAACCTATTGGGCTCTGTGTATGTGTGTATGAGTGTGTGTGTGTGTGTGTATGAGTGTGTGTGTGTATGTTTGAGTGTGTAGTGTATAAGTAAGTTCCTAACTCTGCATTCGAACGTACATACAGGCTTTGTCGTGCGTATATGTAGGTCATTATTCTTTTACTCCTTCTCCCCCCCCCCCCCCCCCCTCCCGATCAGCCCCTGGACGTTGTGACCTGTTAATGGACAGTAAACACCAGCTAATTACTCAACGGGTGTCATTAACTAGTGTAAATTAGTTTAATGTGAAAGAGTGACGAAGTGACCCACACACAACAGACAACAAATACATACGAGGAAATGGGTGATAACTATTCCATTGTCTCCATTTTCTCCTTTTCCTTATTCGCTCCTTCTTACGTCTCAGTTTTTAATTTGACATTTACTATCACCTCCTTATATATCTCCTCCGTGTTATTGCACACTTAGCTTGGGAATTTTCCTTTTTCCTGAAGCTTACTTTGTCTGTCTGTCTGTCTGTCTGTCTGTCTGTCTGTCTGTCTGTCTGTCTGTCTGTCTGTCTGTCTGTCTGTCTCTCTCTCTCTCTCTCTCTCTCTCTCTCTCTCTCTCTCTCTCTCTCTCTCTCTCTCTCTCTCCCTTCACCTAAGAAGCTCATACCCGTACAACTCCCTTTACCTACACAACACATGCACCTGGACTCTTTTTTTTCATTTAACACAGACTCAATACGCGCATGTAAACGAACTTTAACGCACCGACGCACAACATGCAAATATACGCACTCTCACCCCCCCTTCCTCCCAGCAACCGAGGCACCTCTCGCAACACAAAGCCATGATATTGCTACCTTTATCACTTTGTCGTCGACGCATCAATATCTAGAATGCAGATTACCCCCTGGCAAATTAAATTCAGTTTGTTGACAGTGCTTTGCAGCCCTTGCTGAGCGGGGTCTTCTTTGGACGGGTGCTCGTCCCAATTGCTGCTTTTCGGGGCCAGGTACTTGTTTGGGTTGGTAGTTGTTGGGGGCTGGTAGTTGCTGGGGGTTGGTAGTTGTTGGGGGCTGGTAGTTGCTCGGGGTTGGTAGTTGTTGGGGGCTGGTAGTTGCTGGGGGTTGGTAGTTGTTGGGGGCTGGTAGTTGCTGGGGGTTGGTAGTTGTTGGGGGCTGGTAGTTGCTGGGGGTTGGTAGTTGTTGGGGGATGGTAGTTGCTGGGGGGTTGGTAGTTGTTGGGGGCTGGTAGTTGCTGGGGGGTTGGTAGTTGTTTGGGGCTGGTAGTTGCTGGGGGCTGGTAGTTGCTGGGGGGTTGGTAGTTGTTTGGGGCTGGTAGTTGCTGGGGGCTGGTAGTTGCTGGGGGGTTGGTAGTTGTTTGGGCTGCTACTTCTTTGAGCTGATAGGTGTCTGCCTGGTACAGTGTGTGGGAAGCATAGCTGTAGTCGTGTGTGTCTGGCACTTGTTTGGGATGTTAGGCGCCTGTTTGACACCTGTCTGGATTGACAGGTGCCTGTGTTCACACTTTTATAGGCTGTCATTTGTCCGGGCTGTAACTTGTTAATGTCTGGTACTAGCTGTTATCTAGCCTGTCATCTGTTTTGAGCTGTCACGAGCCTGTGCTGTCATTTGTTTAAGCTGTCACTAGTTTTGACTGACAGTAGACTGTTTGGCACCGTAGGTATGTAAATCACTGTGCATTGGTTGTGTATTGTCACAAACCCGCTTTGTTATTACAATGAAAAAGCGGTGTACACAAGTTTGCGTCTTATATATATATATATATATTCACCGTAAGAAATATTTACGTAAATATCACGTTATGTGTGGGAATCAAAATAGAGGCTGAGGAGGGTTATGGTGAAGTCTCACAACTTCTTCTCCCATAAAACTTCCCTCCATCTCCTGAATGAAAGTTAATTGTTTTCAGTCTGGTAGCGTAAGTGGGCGACGGTAGGGAAATAAACGTTTACATTAGAGGTCTTAGGACGAGTAATTTCTAATGTCTGTCTAAAAAATTATATTGCATTTGGATTATATTCATCTCTCTCTCTCTCTCTCTCTCTCTCTCTCTCTCTCTCTCTCTCTCTCTCTCTGGTGTATTCAGATGTATTGATTTTCAAGGATAAAAACTATATCCATGAAAATGTGACATGCTGATGTTTTGCTAAAGAGTGCAGTAGAGTGCCTGCCGCCAGGCTTGGAGAGCTGCCCAACTTTCACGTGATTCTAAAATACAATTTTGGACTCTTTTTAGAATTTTTGTTTTTGGAGGGGGAAGTCAAGAGCTATTTTGAAAAATAGAAATTTTCTTTGCATTGTTTTTGTTATACATATATTATAATGTTACATTTGAATCTCATATTCGTATATTATATATATATATATGTATATATATATATATATATATATATATATATATATATATATATATATATATATATATATATATATATATATATATATATATATATATATATATGAATGAAAACTCCACACCCTAGAAGTGACTCGAACCCGGACCGCCAGGAGCACATTGCAACTGTAGTACACGGTTCCTATTTCAGGAACACCAAACCCAAGACCAAATTGGCATCATGAAGGCATAGTAATTCCATAATGGGTATTATGTAATGAAGCTTCAAATTATTCCAATCCATCGCTCCATCGCTTACCTATCAAACCAATCACGATGTCCCAATCTATACGTTCTTACCCCGAACCCAGTCATGATTCCCCTCCTCGCTCTATCCTTCCTTCTTTCACACACCGAACCAATCACAAAGCCCCATCCTCCCCCCTTGAGCTTCACACACACCAATCGAATCATAATGCCTCCTACTCGCCCTATCACTTCTCATACACCAAGCCAATCACAGTGCCCCCCCTCTCCCAATCGTAGAATCATATCACTCACCAAACCAATCACACCGCCCCCTTCGACCTCTCGCTTCCCCTCTTTCCTCATACCCATTCCAACCCATCAAAGCTTAAAACAACAATGCAACGGGACTGTCAACAGCAGAGAACATGCAGTCAATCAACACACTTTCCCATGCACTGGCCTACAGATCTGTTATATGATACGTCAACGTGAAGGTAAATGCTTAACACTCGATTCTATCATATAATTATATATTTCATTGTAATTTTGCTATTTCATTCTATTATATATCTTCCATTTTTGTTCTATTAGGTGAGGTTCATTTTCTTATTATAATATTTTCTATTTCAATTTATTAAAAAGGTTTTATTTTATTGTATTAAAAGCATCTATTTTATTCTATTTAAGATAATCTATTTCATGCGATTATTAGAATTTGTATTTTTAGTTTACGTTAAGGGGTATACACTTATGTGTCCAGGTCTCTGTCCGTTTCTCTCTCTCTCTCTCTCTCTCTCTCTCTCTCTCTCTCTCTCTCTCTCTCTCTCTCTCTCTCTCTCTCTCTCTCTCTCTCTCTCTCTCTCTCTCTCTCTCTCTCTCTGTGTGGTTCTCTGTCTCAGAAAATATAATGGAAAAACCTGAATGAATTCAGTTTCATTGTATCCGAGTAACCTGTATGAAAAAATCATCCAGGTAAGGGGAGGCAGAAAATATCAAACCACTACGAGAGATACAATCCCAGAATTTAGATTGTGTTTATTTTCTCTTTCTTCTTATCTCTTCATTCCTTATAAATCTCTTTCATTTTTCCAGTATTTTCTAACATCTCTTTATCTCTATTTTAATATCTGACTCTTATCTATCACCGTATCTCACACACACACACAATCTATCGCTCATTCAATCTATCTGTCGTTTTATTTGTCTTTCTATTTTTTATGAATTATGTATTTTTAGCGTTGTGTTTATCTGTATATTCCTTTGTAGTTATTTATTTGTGACATATCCATACCTTTCTCGGTCAGAGAGACGATCCGTTCCCAGAGCAGTCAGACTTAATCAACAAGAAGAAGAGAAGTGAACACAAAATTAAGCCAATTAATTCAACTTCTCGTTTACGGCAAATAAAAATGGAGAGATTAAGAGAGATGGAAATAGTGAAGAACTTGATCAAGCTGGAAGTGGCCGAAAAAATGAGAGAGATGAATGTCGGTGAGAAGAGATTGAGAGAAATAGGTGTATTGGAAAGACTAGGAAGACGGACGTGGTGTAGTTAATGGGAAAGATGGAATGGGTGAGTGTATGGATGTGAATAACGACTGTGATGAAAGGAAGTAGAAGTGTTATAAAAGACGAATCGTGCATGAAAGTGACGGTGAATGGGTATTATGGGCAGTGTGTGGGTATGTGAGAGTAACTATCATTGTGGTGAAATAAGAGAGACAGAGAGAGAGAGAGAGAGAGAGAGAGAGAGAGAGAGAGAGAGAGAGAGAGAGAGAGAGAGAGAGAGAGAGAGAGAGAGAGAGAGAGAGACAGAGAGACAGAGAGAGAGAGAGAGAGACAGAGACAGAGAGAGAGATAGAGACAGAGATAGAGAGAGAGAGAGAGAGAGAGAGAGAGAGAGAGAGAGAGAGAGAGAGAGAGAGAGAGAGAGAGAGAGAGAGAGACAGAGACAGAGAGAGAGAGAGAGAGAGACAGAGAGAGAGACAGAGAGAGAGACAGAGAGAGAGAGAGAGAGAGAGAGAGAGAGAGAGAGAGAGAGAGAGAGACAGAGAGAGACAGAGACCGAGACAGAGACAGAGAGAGAGAGACAGAGAGAGAAGTGGCGAGTGAAACGAGAAGCGAGCCTTAAGAAAGATTAAGCCTCATTAAAGGAATTTGTTTTGAAAAAGGTCAAGGGTTAAGCCGTGTTTGTGTTACAATATCACGTGAAACTTCCTAGTTGAGAGCTGAGGTGAGGGTTGCAGAAAGCTGTGGGAGGAACGTGTCCCTTGCTGTGGTTGTGGACTTGGTTGCATGTGGCTGTGACAGTTCCCTACCTGAGGCTGTGGCTGTGACCTGGGTAGAAATACAATCTGGAATAGATTCCTCATGATCTATGGCCTTGGTTGCGAGAAAGTAAAACTTGGTGCTGTGGCGTGAGTTGCAGAACTCACACTAAGCTAAAATCACTTGCAAGACAAGTAATTACTAAGAATGATGTATTCACTTTATGGATTATAAAGAGGTTTGTAGTACTCACTAACTTTAATTAGTAGTGGGACAGGTTGCTATGAATATAATAATGCCAGTTGCTAGGCAAGTGCTTAAGTCATTTTACAATTTAAATGCAATACAAGACATTGAGAAGAAGCTGGAACATCAGGACGGAGAGTAAATATGAAACTCCAATTACTTGCACCATTGAAAATCGAACATCTGCCCAACAAACAACGATCCCGTCAAACTACAGACTAGTCCACGTGAATTAGGAGTGACATTTATTACCGTTCCTCACATGTCCCTGAAAAACTCCTCTTAACGAGCCATGACGCAACTCAAACAGCGATAGGATGTCGCTTCCAGCGAGTTTGACTACATAGAACATGGAAGGGATATGAGGTCTCGCCTCATAGGTGATAGGATATGAGGACAGAGGTGATAATTCCTTCGACCATCGGGGATCGAACACCGACCTACAAGAAGCGAGACCGTCCCTGTCCCGTCCTATCCAAGGAGTCGAAAGCTATTGTTTTATCCAAAGTTGATCACTTGCTACAAGACTCCTCAGATTTCTTAACCAGTTGCAGGTGGCAAGGATATTAATGGCAGGAGCCTGAGTCTGGCATATTCTTGAAAGAGCGTGCTCTTCCTTCTCCCATTTCTCATATGGGAAATTCACAGCCCGCTTCAGTAACGACAGGAAACTCGACATAACTCTAAGCAATCAGCAGATCAGGTAATATATTCAGGCATTAGCACCAGACTAACTCCTTAGGTAGCAACGGATTGACTCATTCACTTTTACCAAACTGACTCGTTCGCTAATATTAGTGACTCGTTCGCTAGGACCAAGCTCACTCGTTCGCCAGTTGTCGATTAACTCGTTCATGGGATTAGAATCACATATTCTCTATCACTTATCTTATTCGTTCCCTTTGCACCTGATTGATTCATTCATTAGTATTACACTTATCCGTTCGTTTGTACTAGACATTAGATTAGGCATTATACTGACATTAGACATTAGATTAGGCATTATATTGACATTAGACATTAGATTAGGCAATATACTGACATTAGACATTAGATTAGGCATTATACAGACATTAGACATTAGATTAGGCATTATACTGACATTAGACATTAGATTAGGCATTATACTGACATTAGACATTAGATTACGCATTATACTGACATTAGATTAGGCATTATACTAACATTAGACATTAGATTAGGCATTATACTAACATTAGACATTAGATTAGGCATTATACTGACATTAGACATTAGACTAGGTATTAGACTGACATGCTCCCTTGCACCATACTCACTCATTCGTCAGCACTAGACAGACTCGCACTGATTCTGACTTGCAAGAATCAGACTGAGATTCTCGCTAGCATCAGACAATCTCGTCTCTCGTGTCTTCGCCTGCACTGATTCGTCAGAAAGAATCTTGGCCAAGTCCTCTCTTTGTTGGCTTTAATCTTTTCCTCTCTGATTGGTTCTTTGAACAGCGGAATCACTCCTGCTTCACTGGCTCTTTCATATTAAATATGAAAAAAGGAAAAAATATTTTTTTTATGAATCTCTAACCAAATAAATTAATATTAAACATTAAAAAAGGAAAAAATAATTTTTTATGAATCTCTAACCAAATAAATTATATTTGTATAACTGTCGTAACAAGCAAGTAAAGTGATTATCAAGAGAAAAAGCTTAGCCATGATTAATGACATTAAGCCAAGTCAAAGACATCTTTCAAAACAAGAAAAGCAAAAACAAATTATTTAACTTCATCATTAAAGGACCATTAGAATATCTTTCAAACTAAGCAAAGTATACTATAATAATTAATGTAAACAATACATGTTAAAACTAAGGAAACCTTTCATCTCATAAAGGATTTCAAAACAATGTTCTTGATGTAGTGTTATACAACGATTAGTGTCATAGATTGCAGAATGGCACATCATGTGTCATGATGAGTGATATGAATGACACATCGTGATGTGTCATTCAGGTATGAATGACACATCACGTGATGTGTCACGTGATGTGACAGAGGTATGTAACTTGACGATGGCAGAAAGATGTGAATTGTGAGTGGCAGAAGGTCGTGAATAATAGCATTAGAGTAGGTGGCAGAAAGTACCGAACTGTGAATGTGGTGAGATTGGCAGAAAGACAAAGGTTCCTTTCGTCTGAGATGGGGAATGTGGTGTGACTGCCATTCTAAGCCTCAGTGTAAAATACGGTGACAACAAGAAATGAAATATGAGAGAGTGTAATTGATGACTTCGCTGTGTTCTGACGCTGGAGTGGCTGTGTGAGGGAACTTAGAATTAGTGAACTCTTTATGGCTTCGCGAATCACACTCAATCACTTGTTTCTTAATTATTTTTCTGTGATTGATATTATACGTTTGTATATTTGTTTTGATAATTGTATGTGTATCTCTTATATTATATATATATAATTTCTCGCGGATATTTTCTCCATTATCTGTATCACGAGGACCTAATCATCCTAGCATGAAATACTGCAAATTACGTAATAACCAGACTACTCAGATCGTCCAATCACTGCACAAGTTTCGCGGCGTGACTCTTGTCAACATCCACTAGTAAGGAGGTCACTGAGACATAGTTATTGCAGCTAGGGCCATTAGACTCAAATTGCTCTAAATTAAACGGTACCCTACTACGGTTAGAATTGCTGAATTTTGTCGTTGGAGGGAGTAATTGGGCTGAGTTGTTTATTAAAATATTAAAAACATGTCGTAATGTCAGTTAATTTCACCTGAATGTAACATATTATTTTGAGAAAGCAACATTTTTTATGACCGTGGAATTGTTTGAGTTTGTTTTAAGTTTTATATGTACGTCAACGCAGTATAGTATGTGGTAGCCACTGATGATGTCGTTACATAAGTTAAAAATATAAAAACTGTTATATTTATATCCAAAAGTTTTTTGAAAAAAATCATTATTTCATTAATCTCTTTCACCTTAACTTCCCTCACGTTAGTACATCTTCACCTCATTCTTGAGTCATATCATCATTCTCTCATATTAACCCACTATCATCTCAAACCTCCCTCTTCTCAGCCTTCAATAACTTCAATATATATATATATATATATATATATATATATATATATATATATATATATATATATATATATATATATATATATATATATATATATATATATATATATTAAAAATGGATAATATAACATGAAAATTATGACCAATAATTATATGCTTTAAGATAATGCCAATTACAGGCGGACGAAGAAGCTGTTAAACTCTACGGGTCGACATTGCCACATTTGACTACCTTCTTTTTGTCAATTTTATTCTCACTTAAAATCCGTCTGCTTCCCTCTATGATGTATGTGGTCCATGCACCTCCCTGTTGACTAATTTGTGCTGATGGACCACGCAAGCAATATTAATATTATTATTAATATATTAATATATTAATATTAATATTAATATTAATATCCATGGTGTCTACTAAAAATTTACGGATTTTGTATTTATGTATGTAATCTGTTTTATTTATTTTCTTCTTTTTTCACATAAATTAAACTAATTTACTTATGCATCTTTATAATTGTTTTAATAGCTAATTGCGAAAAAAAGTCTGTAAACGAAATTTAAAATTGTATTTTACACAAATATTTATATCACATGGAAACAACAAACATAATTTTACTTCCATTCACCGGGGCTGTATATGGGTCTCGAACCGTCGACCCCCACACGTGCGAGGTCGACGCTCTTACCAAACTTCTGGAAACTTTCTTTTTTAAGACTTCTCATAGCCCAGTCGATAGTGCGTCGGCTTCACACACGTCGGGGCCACGGTTCGAGACCCAGAAAGTCCAAGTGAATGGAATGTTTATTTCCACGGAAGTGTGATTGATAATTTATAATTTTTCCTAATTCTTATTTGTGTTATTAGCAATATTATTATTATTATTTTTATTATTATTAATATTATTATTTGTATATTTTTCATATTCTTAATATATTTACTGTCAATTCAATCGTACATGTCGCTGTTTATTTTTTTAAGTTAAGAACATTAATATTACTCTTACTAAGACTTTTCAGGAAATATAATTTATTCCATTTTAGTTTACTTGAGATTATTTTCATTTAATGTCAATGATTTCGTAATTATTGCGTCAATATACTTGTTTTTAAACAAACAATGAATTTCATGTGTAAAATTGTAGGTATTGGGAGTAATAACTATTCAAACGATTCTAAGGTAAATTTTCATCATGTTTTCATTATCTTAATCACTCTTTGGCAAAGAGAATTCGTAATACGAAAGACTTTTTTCTTTAACACCCTTATACAATTTCTATGCCTTTCTCTATCTCGCTCTCATATCTTTTATATAACTTTTCGCTCTTGTACTTAATCTTAGCTTCTTCGCGATCGAACGTCAACAGCCTTAAAGCTGCTGAAATTTTAAAAACATTGGGTTATAAAAGATAAAATCTTTCTTCCACTGGTGACAGAAGTTGATATCCGACTCCCAGGGCGCAGGGGGATTACAGAGGAAGACAGAAGGTAAGATGGAGACAGGAGAAGTACGGTAAGAGTGGTAGAAAGGAGTGGTCGGATGAGAGAGAGAGATTGAACGTAAATGAGATAAGAAGACAGAAGGTGGAGATAGACTGGAACACATACGGGGTAGGATAAGAGCTAGTGGGACACAGGAGAGAAGGGGTGAGAGAAAGAGCGCGAAGAAGAGGTTCTTAGTGAGAAAGAGAGTTAGAAAGGACTTTCTCTCGCCCACTTTTCGGAGTGAGTGGGAAAAACAGAGGAACGAAAGGATGAGGAATATTGCGAGACAGGAATGGGAGGGAGGAGACAGGAGGGGAAGGTAAGAAAAGTGTGAGAGTGCTAATACTACAATTACTACCCCCCCCCCCCAAACTGCTGACATAATTATAATAACTCACACTTCTCCTGTTCCTATAACCATCAACACAAGGGGTCACTTACTGTGATGATACTAATTTGCAAGTCTGAAGGTCAATTTTTGGTATTACATATATTTATTAAAGTTACAAAAATATCTATCCAGCCGCCATATTTAGGTCTGTATTCTATTTTCGGTTAAAACATCAAAGGAAAAATATATATCCCAGTGCTTTTTGACCCTGCTGACGGAGAATCTCTTTCTAAAGCTTGCATTGTTCACTGTTTTTTTTCTCGTTGCCAAATCTTTTAAAAAGAAAAAAAAATTATCATATATTTTTTAAGTATGAATTAGACCTCTTCGTCTTAGCTTCCTCAGAGAAGGAGGTATTAACACCATTCAGACCCGTCGAATCAAAAATTTTAGTCAGTTTTCTTTACTAGTATTTGGTTTTATTATATTTGTATTATTATTTTTTTAGATTTTCATGCATTTAATTTATATTTTATTTATTTTAAACTCGTATTTACATCTTATGCATTTGAGAGTTTTTGTTTTTTTATAGTAAGATGTTTTTCTACCTCTCGTTCGCTTCTTTTCATAAATATGAGAAAATCTATTCCAAAAATATCTTTCTCATTTACTGTAGTCTTATCTACTTTGCATAATCATAAAAGTGTCCTCCCACTTCCGATTATTTTTGTCGCATTGTTTCCGTTGCTAAGTCCTTTCTCACATTTATTTGGCGTTTTGTTTTTCTTCTTTAGCATGGTGCTTAAACTGTGTGCTTAAACATATGAATAATATGTTTATAATGCGCCATATTAATATACTGTGTTCGGCCATGCAGGATAAAATTAATGGACTCCCACACACCGAGCACTTGAGCATTGTCTAGATGAATCTATTAATTCATTAATCTATTAATCTATTAATGCAGATGAATCTATTAATTCATGAAGATGAATCTATTAATTCATGAAGATGAATCTATTAATTCATGAAGATGAATCTATTAATTCATGAAGATGAATCTATTAATTCATGAAGATGAATCTATTAATTCATGAAGATGAATCTATTAATTCATGAAGATGAATCTATTAATTCATGAAGACGAATCTATTAATTCATGAAGATGAATCTATTAATTCATGAAGATGAATCTATTAATTCATTCATCTGCATTATTAATTCTACTAGAATTTACCTACTTAAAATTATCTGTTAGATTAAGGACCTGTCCGAAACGCTGCGCGTACTAGTGGCTTTACAAGATTATAAATACTATGCTATGTATTCTCTCTAACCCAATGTACCTTCTTGTATATAAATAAATAAATAAATTAATTAATTAATTCCAAAGTGTAAAATACCACCAGCTTTTAATTCCTATGTGAAATATTAGTCAATTCATTTCAAATTAAATTATATTTTTTCTTTAGAAAATGTCCGAGTTACGAACCAGGTATTTACCTGACTCTCACTAATTTAATTGTATGTATAACTATATATATGCATCCCACCTCAGTTTATTATATGAATAAAATAACCATATGTTTTTTCAGTGCCTAAGTACTATATTATATTTTATGTATAATCATACAATTATGACAGTGTATTGTATTTTCTTAATGTATTATTGTATGAGAGACGGTCAAGTAATGGCATTTCTAGAGGGACTATATATATATATATATATATATATATATATATATAAATATATATATATATATATATATATATATATATATATATATATATATATATATATATATATATATATATATATATATATATATATATATATATCTCCTTTTTTCAATGTGATATAAAACAAATATATGCATACTCAGCTCTACCAACAGTTTCCTATTGCTTCAAATTTCCTTTCTTTATCCATTTATTTAAAGTATTGCCCCGGAGAATATATTTTTATATTTTCTCTTATTCAATTTGCGTCTATTACCGTCAGTTTATTCTTTGCTGAGTTTTGTCACGTGTTTTGATATTTGTTTGGAAACTGGTTTTCACCTTTTATTTCCACTTGAGAAACAGGCCAAGAATTCTTTATCTGTGTTTTACAGACTTTCGTTCTTTCTTCACTGATATTATTTAAGGGAGCGTGTGTGTGTGTGTGTGTGTGTACTCACCTAGTTGTACTCACCTAGTTGTGCTTGCGGGGGTTGAGCTCTGGCTCTTTGGTCCCGCCTCGCAACCGTCAATCAACAGGTGTACAGGTTCCTGAACCTATTGGGCTCTATCATATCTACACTTGAAACTGTGTATGGAGTCAGCCTCCACCACATTGCTTCCTAATGCATTCCATTTGTCAACCACTCTGACACTAAAAAAGTTCTTTCTAATATCTCTGTGGCTCATTTGGGCACTCAGTTTCCACCTGTGTCCCCTAGTGCGTGTGCCCCTTGTGTTAAATAGCCTATCTTTATCAACCCTGTCGATTCCCTTGAGAATCTTGAATGTGGTGATCATGTCCCCCCTAACTCTTCTGTCTTCCAACGAAGTGAGGTTCAATTCCCGTAGTCTCTCCTCGTAGCTCATACCTCTCAGCTCGGGTACTAGTCTGGTGGCAAACCTTTGAACCTTTTCCAGTTTACTCTTATGCTTGACTAGATATGGACTCTATGCTGGAGCCGCATACTCCAGGATTGGTCTGACATATGTGGTATATAATGTTCTGAAAGATTCCTTACACAAGTTTCTAAAGGCCGTTCCTATGTTAGCCAACCTGGCATATGCTGCCGATGTTATCCGCTTCATATGAGCTTCAGGGGACAGTGTGTGTGTGTGTGTGTGTGTGTGTGTGTGTGTGTGTGTGTGTGTGTGTGTGTGTGTGTGTGTGTGAAAAAGACAGTTAAACCGCACATGGGATCGCCACAAAAGGTAACAGTAGACCTATTGCTTCATGCCACTTAAATACGAGCTATGAATAGACTGCTCATCGGATTTAGGTTGTGACTGAATTGAGAGGAGAAGCACGTAAGGCTCTCTTCCTCTCCTACACTTCCTCTGAACAACAATACCGTTTAATAAGCGAAAATAAAAATATTCTGTTGGAAGAAAATGCTAGGAAGTTTACATTGCTGCCACCCCAACCACTGCTATATTCACTAGCAACATTACAGCTACCTCAACCACTGATATTGTAAGTAGGATATATCCTGCTACTTGAACAACTGACAGTTTAACCACTACTACTTTTTAAGCTGCTAATCTTTCAACTATCTCTCTCTGTGCCGTTATACATAGAGTCTACAGCAAAACTACTTCTACCTTTCAGTAGACGTTTCGTACAGTGCTATGAGTGTTCCTTGTACATGTTGACCCTCGAATGCCCCACGGTTCGGTAGATTTAAAGGAGCTTAATGGTGCAATAAGTTGCAATTGCACTCAAAGTCTGAAATTCATGTTATTTATTCTGATGTTAGTGGCATTTTCCCCTGCTCAACGGCAGCTTCATTTGATGCCACGAGTGTCTTTCTCATTGCTAATCAAGAGGAATAAATAATTATGTCATATTTTCACCATACAGGTCTCGTCTAAGAGGTTCCAATAACAGGATTAAGGACGCTTACCCAGTTAACATGAAGGCTCAATTAGTTATATATGTTCTTAACATGTGAACGCTTCTACAATCCACAAGGCAAAAGTATTACCGAGGAAAATCTGTCCACTCCAGGACCTTTATATAAGAAGTGACGCAAGTCAAATATATATATATATATATATATATATATATCTATTGGATCCGTTGCAGGTGTCGTTTGATATCTCCATTTATCATGCCACTCGGCAGGAAAGGTTGCCTTAGGTGTCGTGAGAGTCAATTTGGAGGTTTGAAAATGTATTGCCATATATCATGGCAATTCAGATTGAGAGGATATATATATATATAGCTCCATGCAGATATTTAAGAAAGTGTCATTTATCTTAGAATGTAAATATAACGGGGTGAATTAAGAAGAGAAGCTTCTCATGTACACTATTTCTCAGAACAGCAGCATTATGAAGCGGCATAAACTCCCTCTTCGCCAAAGTTGGAGGTTGTTGAGACCAAAAAATATGTATGTAGGACGGAGCTCTTTTAAGAGCCTGATATTTGTCATCGAAGTTTATAAACGGTAGAATTTTAGGGGAAAGTTCACTGAACTTGAGAATAAAAGATGAGATTAATGCGGGAAGTTTTGGGATGGGGGATAGAGAGGCGGGTAGGGGAGAGGGGAGATGTATATTATTTCTGATGTCCTGTCTATGTGTTTGTCTCTGTGGTATGCTGTCCACTATCCCTCTGTTAACCCGCCTGTCTTTCTTTTAGTCTGTCTGTAAGAATCCTCTCCCGTGACCTGTCTCTCTCTCTCTCTCTCTCTCTCTCTCTCTCTCTCTCTCTCTCTCTCTCTCTCTCTCTCTCTCTCTCTCTCTCTCTCTCTCTCTCTCTCACTCTCTCTCGATACGTGTTCTCTCACAACGAGAGAAGCAAGTTTCTTCCATTCTTGAGGAATTTAACGGAGCAACGTGTCACGGAGGCCAATAGTAAAGCAAACATCTAATTTGTCAAATTAGATTCCAAGTTCTTCCTCCAATCTGAAGCTCAACACCCAATCAACTAAGACAAATATAGCTTACCCAAATGATGGAGGACGAGAGAGAGAGAGAGAGAGAGAGAGAGAGAGAGAGAGAGAGAGAGAGAGAGAGAGAGAGAGAGAGAGAGAGAGAGAGAGAGAGAGAGAGAGAGAGAGAGAGTATATCATCAAGTATACAGGTAACTAAATTCTATACAGCGAAGCTAACTTCGACAAAAATATTAATCAAAACAAAATTAGGCAAAGATTAAGGCAGCGTCTGGGATCCTTTCGGACGTAGGTTCGAACACTCGTCACGGCCCTTGTGGATTTGTTCATTAATCAAGAAAGTAAAGTTATATGTTGCTAGTTTAATAAAGCAACCGGAGATTTGCCACACGAGTCCATTTGTCTACATTAACACAGAAAAGATTGCTGGAAAGATGGACTTTGTTTACGCTGCGTCCCGACGAATACTCAAGTCTGAGCAACTTAGAGACTGGGAGAGAGAACGAGAGAAGAAAAAGAAAATAGAAGAGTAAAAAAAAGTTGAAATTTTAGGAGGAAGGAGATGGAGAAAGAGGAGGTAGAAGGAAGAGAAGAAGAATAAGAATAAGATGATTGGAAGAAGGATATGGAGACAAAATTTAAGAATAGCAATGAGAAGAAAGAAACAAAATTGAAAAAAAGAGAAAGTGATTCGGGAGAGAGAGAGAGAAAGAGAGAGAGAGAGAGAGAGAGAGAGAGAGAGAGAGAGAGAGAGAGAGAGAGAGAGAGAGAGAGAGAGAGAGAGAGAGAAAGAGGGAAAGAAAATGTAAGAATAACAATGAGAGGAAAGAAACACAACTGGAAAAAAAGAGAAAGCGATTCGGGAAAATAGGAGAATAAGAATGATGAGGAAAAAACTAAAGAGGAAGAAGTACTGAAACTCGCATGGAATTACAAGTTTCAGTTCCAGTCCAGAAATGCCGATGTAAAATGTAGAAACAATCTTACAACCAAACTCTTATATAAAAGGAAAATATAAAGTTGAATAATGAATTAATACATTAAAGTAGTCCATTACCATTTTGTAAAAAAAAAATATAATTCTTTTGCATATTAGATCATTTAATAATAAACGCTGCTAACTTGTTTGCCCTCCCGCCTTCTTTGTTGAATTATTACACACCAGTAACATAAAATTATTGTGAATTATTTCAGCTCATAACTCTGTAATTGCACCGGGGATGCCTGGACAGATAATTTCGTCTAATTATCAGCCAACAAAATTATTGCATATAATTATCTGTAACGCAAATAGTAATTGAGTGGCCCTGGTTGCAATTTGTCTTTCTATATTACACTATATATATATTTTTTTTGGGGGGGGCGTGGGTGGTTGGGGTTGTATGTTGTTTGGGGAATTATGTCTTTGTTTTCTTTTAAAATCGCCTTTATTACTGGAAAATTCAATGTAACTTTAATGTAAACTCAAGATAATTTCTAGATTGAGTTCCCTAAGTGTTGATTTCGACGATCATATGTACCATGGCTTAACTAGTTACCCCTGTGAACTGAACTGTAATTGGGTACCTGAATGTTAAATAATTACCGAATCTTGTTCGACGGAATACACAATTCTGAATGACCTAACCGGTTCCAAACTCTATCCTGATCCCTCAATCACCCCTCACCTCAAAAAAATGTTCATTGTCTTTCCAATGCCAAAACAGATAACAGAAATTCACAAAAAAATAATTATATAGAAATATCATGATAGCTAGTGTATCACAGCTACCACAAACGCACACTCCCAAGCTACACTAACCAAGGGTACAATACCCAGCGCTACACTACCCTGGTTGGGGCACACTGCCCAACGGGTACACTAATCTGGGGTTACATTACCCTGTTGCATAATTACAGCCTACATAAATACCAATGTTGGCAGTAAATAAATAAAATATATTCTAAAATGCTGTGTTACAGTAGATATTTACGGTTCCTCAGTTGTTATCAAAGAGCTTTTCTATTAGCTAAGCGAAAATATTGCCACAAAATGTGAACCGGTTAAGGGCAATATACGCAGAGAAGAATATATCCCTCCGCTATATGTACTGGAGTAAGTGACGTTATTCCTCACACCTAATAAAAAACACCTGAAATAAATGACACGCATCATCACATATTACGTTCCCTCCCTATTGACAGGATTTACGACGCTAATAGCAGGCCGCGTGTAGCCCTTTCTTCACGGTGGCTAAATTAACGAGAGTCCAAGAGCGTGTGGAGCACCAGGAGTGGTGGAGCATGGAGCATGGAGCACCAGGAGTGGTGGAGCATGGAGCACCAGGAGTGGTGGAGCATGGAGCACCAGGAGTGGTGGAGCATGGAGCATGGAGCACCAGGAGTGGTGGAGCATGGAGCATGGAGCATCAACAGGGGTGTAAGATACGAGACGCTCTTCAATCCCCTTTTTGAGATATTTCATGCAACCTGTGTGGCTATTTCTCCCTCATTTCACTTATGCCTTGTTTTCAGTCTCGTTCACTCTCTCTCTTATTCAGGTCATTCACTCCTCAGCTCTCTGAAAAACGTTTCAAGTGCTTCATCTCTGTTTCTGTCACTCATTTATTCTTAAAACACTGTCTCACTACATCTCATAACTTACTCAGTTACTCATTCTTTCACTCATTCTGTCTTTTACTCTCTCTGCCTCTCGCTCATTTTCCCTGGTCTCACTGGCTCTGCCTTTCACTCTTTCTGCCTTTCATTCTATTTATTGTTACTCATTTCGCCTCCAACGCTTTCTGCATCTTGATATTTCTGTCTCGCATTCATTCTCTCTACCGCTCTCACATCAGCCTTAATCCCTCAGAGAGTGGGCGACAGAATTCTTGCAGTTACTGACCCAAGAAATGGAAAAAGCTGGATTAGACTGAACCAGCTTTTCTCAACTTGCGGAAGTATTGAGGTTTTCTTGAGTGGGACACCTAATGGAGGAGAGACAGATATATACAGAGAGAGAGAGAGAGAGAGAGAGAGAGAGAGAGAGAGAGAGAGAGAGAGAGAGAGAGAGAGAGAGAGAGAGAGAGAGAGAGAGAGAGAGAGAGAGAGAGAGAGAAAGAGAGAGAGAGAGAGAGAGAGTGGGTGAGAGAGGAACAAGATCTTATTTAGAGGGTCAAATTGGCATGTTTAATCTGCATTTTGTTCTGAGTGACCTCCTCCTCCTACGCAGGTCTGAACCCTATACGGAGGAGGGCAAGAGAGCAAGCGTGACAGTTTCCCCTGACTTCCTCTTCCCCTGAGAGAGGACAGAAGACTGTTGCCCCCAGGGGAAATGTAACGTAGCATGTTGTGGAGGAGAACATGCAACTGTGGCCCTGGAAGAGAGGACACATGACTCTTACCTTAGGGAAGGACACGCGACAATCCCCCACAGGAGGAACCAATCAACAACTAACTCCCCTCCCCTTTTGATCCTTTAGTACCAGACTCACTCACGGTCACAATCGGGATTCGAAACCTCAAACACTTTGTGGCTCACATCATACAACGCACGAGCCGGATTCTCTTCGTTAACTGCTACGCTTGAACTCCAGGGTCCCGGATATAGTCTTGTTTTGATTGAAACAGTAAATTAATGCTTACAAGGTTTTATACATCCTAATTTAATGTCTCAAAATACATGTGACTAGAATGCAATTTTTCAAGTTTTTTGGCGTGTTCCATACGATTAAGGTAACCCGGGTTATACTTGATTTGACTGATACACTGTGTATACATGGTTAGATTAAAATTTAGTCAATTTTAATTTTAATTACATCTTGTGTCGTAATTAAATTACACACAATATTAATACGATTGAAAACTTATTTACTTACAATACACCCACTTGAGGAGCCTTTATTCATCATATATTGACTGGCCATGGTTGGACTAGGTTAGTTATATGCTTAGGTTCGAATTCTTTAGGTTAGGTTGCCACAGCAACAGCCTGGTTGATCAATCCAGCAACCCGGAGGCCTGGTCGACGACCGGGCCGCGGGGACGCTAAGCCTCGGAAGCACCTCAAGGTAACCTCAAGATAGGTAACTGTAGAATGAGACCTGTGAATCCTCGTGGACCAATACAGCACATTCTAGCCATATCAGAGAGAGAGAGAGAGAGAGAGAGAGAGAAAGAGAGAGAGAGAGAGAGAGAGAGAGAGAGAGAGAGAGAGAGAGAGAGAGAGAGAGAGAGAGAGAGAGAGAGAGAGAGAGAGAGAGAGAGAGAGAGAGAAAAAAAAAAAAGAGAGAGAGAGAGAGAGAGAGAGAGAGAGAGAGAGAGAGAGAGAGAGAGAGAGAGAGAGAGAGAGAGAGAAAAAAAAAAAAGAGAGAGAGAGAAAAAAAAGAGAAAGAGAGAGAGAAAGAGAGAGAGAGAGAGAGATGATAGAAGAAAACAAATGAGCGTCCAGACTTAACATAGTAACACATTCCACTAATGACTTTTACACCTTATGACCACTGCATTGCTACAATTCAGCCCATTTTCCCCTCCTCTCAAATACTAACTACTTGTTTTCCTCATTGGTTCATTTCCCTATCATTAACATCGTATTCCCAGATTGGCATCCTAAATATATGATCAGTGCTCTTTTTGGCAGAGTTCAGATGCGAGTTCTCATGGGATCAAGGACAGGGAGCTGTGCTGAATCCGGTAGAGAAATAAAAAATGAACGCACACATTCAGGCTCATGAAAGGAAGACTTGAAACTCCACTACGCTTGATCAAACTCGTCTTGTTCGAGGTTGGGGAAGGCAGATTTACGTGTATATCCGCCACAGTGATCACACTCAAGTATCTGCTGCAGGTGTGGCCTCACCTTTGGATGGTTGGTGTGGTGAGAGCGCATATATGTGTCTCATTAATGGTCTGTATTGCATATGTGCATCTTTTTGTTTACCGTTATGCGTTATATTTACTCTTCAGTCATTCATGCTTTGGAGATGTGTAAAGTCCCTAGGCTTCAGGCAATAAATATAGTGTGAAAATGAACTTTGGAGAGTTAATTTTTCAACTTCGACAGTGAAGAAAAACATAAGAAATATAGAGAACATTCGTGTTAGAATCACTACCCTTTCGGTCATAATCAACAATATTATTATATATATATATATATATATATATATATATATATATATATATATATATATATATATATATATATATATATATATATATATATATATATATATATATATATATATATATATTGGTCAGCCACAGCACGGGCCCTGCAAAGCAAGCACCCACCCAGAGCCCCTCAAGGCGACAACATCGTTCCGCCATCAGCCGACACCATTTCAGACCCATTAACAGTTGGTGAATCTGAGGTCTACAAAGCAGCCCTTTCTTTTCCACCTGGGTCAGCAGGCGGCTTTACAGGGTTAAAACCTCAACATATCAAGCAAATGTTAAATCCTGCGGTTGGTGATGCTGCACAAGATCTTCTTATGGAACTCACAAGGTTCGTCAACATGTGTCTGGCTGGTGAGATACCTGAGGTCATCAGGCCTCTCTTTTTTGGTGCCTCCCTCTGTGCTCTCAAAAAGAAGGACGAAGGAATCAGGCCAATCGCTGTTGGCAACACTCTCCGACGCCTGATTGCCAAGGCTGCTACGAGGGTTGTCAGCCAGCAAGCGGCTGAATTGCTGAAACCAATCCAGCTAGGATTTGGAATCCCCCAAGGCAGTGAAGCGGCTGCCCATGCAGCACGAGCATACATCACAAACATTTCTGATGAAAAGGCCCTGCTCAAACTGGACTTTAAGAATGCCTTCAACATGGTAAGAAGAGATGCAGTACTTTGTGGCGTACATCGCCATTTCCGGCCCCTCTACCCGTTCATACTATCGTGCTACAGTGGCGAGTCAAAACTGCTCTTTGGTGAACATGAAATCAGATCATGTGAAGGTGTTCAGCAAGGTGATCCTCTTGCTCCCCTTCTTTTCTGCTTAGTCTTAAAAGAAATCACCGAAAGCTTGTCCAGCGAGTTCAACATCTGGTTTTTGGATGATGGCACTATAGCTGGCACCGTAGACCACCTCTTGTCAGATATCAGGAAAATAAGGGAGCAAGAAGTAAGCCTGGGTCTCGTCCTGAACCCTTCCAAGTGTGAAGTAGTCTCCTCCAACCCAGACATCGTAGCTAGAATAAGGTCTGCCTTGCCTGGAGCCCATGTCATTAGGGCCGAGAACAGCACCCTCCTTGGAGCTCCCCTCGGGTCTAACGCCATTGAGGAGATCCTCGACAAGAAAATCGCAGACCTTAGGAGGATGGAAGACAGAATAGGTGACATCGATGCCCACGATGCTTTTTATCTCCTCACCAAATGCCTATCCCTTCCGAGGCTAACCTACTTTCTGAGGTGCGCCCCATCTTACAACAACCCAAAGCTTGACGAGTATGACCTCCTACTGAAGACCATGCTGGAAAAAGTTGTTAACCTCTCTCTCAACGAATGCCAGTGGAAACAAGCCACTCTTCCTGTCAGGCTCGGTGGCTTGGGTGTCCGCACCGCCACCCAAATTGCAGTCCCAGCCTTCCTGTCTTCCTCCTCAGCATCAGATGACCTGGTTAAGGAAATTCTACCTGACACCCTGAGTGATGTAGCGGGGATACAGGACCCCCACTACACGGAATGTGACACGAAATGGGGTGCCATGACAGACCCAGCACTCAGACCAGCCATGCCGAAAGCCAAGAAACAATCCAGTTGGGACAGCCCCATTGTAGACAAAGAAGCCACAGCTTTGCTGGAGGCAGCAACAACCCCCAGTGATCGTGCACGCCTCACAGCTGTGCAGGCTCCCCATGCAGGGGACTTCCTTCTGGCAGTCCCTATGTCTGCGACAGGCACACGTCTTGATCCGCAGGAGCTCCGTATTGCAGTCGCTCTGCGCCTTGCTGCCCCTATCCACACTGTTCACAGGTGTATTTGCGGCGAGGCAGATGCTGACGAATATGGATTGCATGGCCTGCACTGTGGAAAATCGGGTGGTTGGCACACTAGACACGACGAAGTCAACGACATCATTAAAAGAAGCCTTGCCTCTGCTCAGTGTCCAGCGGAGAGAGAGCCCCGCAACCTACTGAACCGTGACTCTGTTAGCTTTGCCGGCCGACCAGACGGAATCACACTGCGTCCGTGGAAGGGTGGCAGGCAGTTAGCATGGGACTATACTTGCGTATCCACCCTGGCAACGACATACATCACCCTCTCTGCCGGCACGGCAGGAGCCGCAGCGACACACAGAGAAAAACAAAAGTCAGTCAAGTACAGGCAATTAGATCAAAGGTACAATTTCGTTCCAATAGGGTCTGAGACCCTAGGCCCATGGGGTGAGAGTGCAAGAAGGTTTCTTAAGGATCTTGGTTCCAAGCTCATTGACACCACAAGAGACCCTAGAGCAGCAAGTTTTCTCTTTCAGCGCCTCAGTGTCGCGATCCAGAGGGGAAATGCCCGCTGCATCCTCGGTTCCTGCCCGGCGTCGGAGGAGTTCGAGGAAATCTACAGCCTCTAGGAAGCGAACTTTTTCTTGTGTCCTCTTAATGTTCATTTTTTGTATGAAATCAGATATGTAACTGTATAACCTTGCATAATAAAGTGTACATCATAATAAAAAAAAAAGGGGGGTGGTAGGAGAAGTGAACACTCTTTCGCATTCAGAGTTAAATGTCAAGTTTTTCCCTGAGTGCTCTGTGTTCCCTTCTCTGAGGCTGTGGGTCCCTATAATTACACCAGTGGTGGTACCCCCCTATATATATATATATATATATGTGTGTGTGTGTGTGTGTGTGTGTGTGGTTTGTTATTATCGTGGTGAGGGAGCTTTTCTCGACTCCTCTATATCTCTCTTTCATGTCTGGCAAGACTGGACCAGTCAGGACTCAAGACTGAATACATCCCCTTTTTCCGTCTTTAAAGATGATCTTTTCAGGAAAATATGAGAAAGAAAAATAAGCTCTAGTCGCAAAACTGAAAGTGAAACTGTATTTTTAGCAATGGACTTCCACTCATTCGATTTTCCCTTACAGCTTCTGTCTTAATTCACCCTCCAAAACTTTTTTGCACCTCCCTGTCCCCTGTCATTGCTCCTGTCCTTCGTGTCTCCCTGTCCCTGCACCCCCATATCCCTGTCTCAAGGTCCCCTGCTGCCGAAAAATACCTAACAAAGGCGCACAGCAAAATATTTACCAACTTTCAGCCAATTTCCTGACTAAAGTCTTGCGGCCGGCACTGCTCTTCTTTATCAGACATTTTCTTCCATAAGCTTATAAAGAAATTTGCTGAATACGATCCTGCAACATTTAGGAATAGTGAAGACAGAATGCTGCCGTCCATTCCACAAGCGAGACAGGCAGTTCAAACAGCGACAGCTTTCTACTCAAATGATTATTGCTGTCTCCTACTCTCGTTATATTAAAAGTCGATATATTGCACCATTATCGCTATGTGATATCACTTTCGCTAGATGGAATTATTGTCGCTATTGTTGAATGGTATCATTATCACTCTCGCTAAATGGTAGGGGGTGGGTGTCGCTATTGTTAACTGGTATCATTTTCACTTTTGATATCAATATAATTTTGATTGTTAATGTTTATTTAGTATCTATATTGCTAATTGTTATTCTTATCGCTACTGTTATCTTGTATCACTCGCCATTCTTGTACGTTATCCACTCTCGCTACTGTTATCACCCTTGCTATTGAGAAAATAGTAAGGGTAGTAAAATCAAGCCGCGCACCTTACCTCTGAACCCTGATATGGTAGCCAGGTCAAGGGTTCGAATCCACTCCATAGCTAAAACTGATTCTCTCGTTGATATATCACATAAACGTGATATCCTTGTGTACTCTATGCTCTGTTATTATCTCTCTCTCTCTCTCTCTCTCTCTCTCTCTCTCTCTCTCTCTCTCTCTCTCTCTCTCTCTCTCTCTCTCTCTCTCTCTGTCTCTCTCTCTCTCTCTGCTGCTGCTGTTATCACCCAAAGGTTGGGACGTTCGTCAGGATGAAACATCTGATGGTAGTTTGGCCCGGTGCACAAATGTTTCCGCGTCTCTCAGAGTTGTTTGGTTGACTATATGTCATGGTTTGAAGTAGGAGGTAAACTGGAGAGAGAGAGAGAGAGAAAGCTTGGAAACTAGTGGATCTTTACTGGCTTTCATCTGTGTATTTTCACCAGTCTTATCTGTGTATTTTCATCAGTCTTATCTGTGTATTTTCATCAGTCTTATCTGTGTATTTTCATCAGTCTTATCTGTGTATTTTCATCAGTCTTATCTGTGTATTTTCTACATACCAGTGTTATGGTGGGCTCAAGTTTACATAACCGTACCGTCTGTTTAATGTTTATTGTGTATAGAATGATGTGTTGAAGAACTAGATGTATGTTATATAAAATTCTATTCATGTAATTTCGCTAAAACCAATTATAACAGCGAATAGTTAGTCATATATCATCGTTTGTGTGAGTAGGGCCGCTGGAGATGATTGACTCATATGTGAACTGTTTGTAATTACAAGGACTCTCATAGGCTACTAACATGGGATAAAGGAAATACGAGGTGATTTTCCTTGTCCTCACGTGAATGGCCTTAACAGACCATTCTGAGAAACGAGGCAGAGAGCCGTGTGTGTGTGCTGGACAGACTCTCTCAGCTTAACTCACAAATTCATCCTCTAATATTATTCCACTTTTGAACTACTTACATCAAATTCATTTTTTATTAGGGTATTTAGAATAATTTTTAATATGTGTAAATACATATTCTAAACATTGGCAATGTGTGTTGAAGTGTTTTGTCGCATGACTTTATTGTAATTCATTTTTGCTCATTCTCCTTCAAGACTTCATCAAGTGTAATAATTTTTTATTGCTTTGTTACATATTATAATTATTTTGTCTTAAGTTCATCTCCACCTTGTTACCCTACATTGGCCCTTAGACCAGCCTGCGAGACTGTCATTACTAGTTAAATCTCTCCTTTTTCCTGTTGTTAATTGTTTAATTTAGCATTGCTGTTAATAATAATAAGATTGTAAGACATTTTGTATTTTCCCATGAATGCCAACATCGACAGAGAAAGAGAGAAATAGAAAGACAGAAATAATCAAAGATCAAGCGAGCGAAAAAGTGATAGACAAACAGGTTTTCGATGCAATCAATTGATCAAACGTGAAACATTAATTTTGTAAACTATTCGAGCTTTAAAATGATTTTCCAATCATTGGTTATGATGACTCTGTAATTTTCAGAGTTAATATACCTGAAATAATTTTCTTTTAACCATTTGATTGTGTAAATATATTCAAGTAACACGCACACACACACACACACACACATATATATATATATATATATATATATATATATATATATATATATATATATATATATATATATATATATATATATATATATCAGTGGTGCCCGGCGTAGTCTGATAGTATGTATCTTCCCCCACCCCTAATTCCCTCCCCTCCTTTATTTTCCCCCTACCACCATTCCATCCTTTCTCCCTTACCCTAATCCCCCACCATATCTCCCTGCCCTTTCCCTACCTCTCCCCTCCATCCACAATCAGACTGTCATTTCCGTTTAAATACACAAAGGGTACACCCCACTCCTCGCCTCCACACAGCACAACATCACAACATCACAACCACGTTCAGTCTCATGCCTTTCATGACGAGCAGAAATAAAGTTCACACTTAATTTAGTGAATATTGTTTTCATTTTGCATTCGCTGGACTAAACCATTGCTACATTTGGTGCAGTATTGCCGGAGTGATGCATCTGGCCATTGTTGATAAATCAGAGCATTGTTAGAGGCTTTCATTTATTTTCCCAGTGATATTAATATTTCGATTTGAAGTAAAATATTAGTTTTTTCTGTAATTATTCTCTGTAATTTGTGATAGGATGTTGAAAAACACACACGTGCATGTGCGCGCACACACACACACACGCATACACATACACACACACACACACACACATACACACACACACAAACACACATACACAATAATATGCGCCCTGATTACAAGAATCCATTTATCATCCACTGTCTATATAACAAGACCACTTTCGACCTTCCATGGAAGTATTCAACTTCCTAAGATACTATAATTCTTAAGAACAGGAATATAAATTGAAATTAACAGCATTCGAGTATGTACACAAATGCAGATGGAATCATAAACAAAGCAAGGGATCTGCAGGATCTAGCACCGGAACCATATATATGCAACTATGTTCTCTTCATAGCACGAAATATACGTACTAAAGGAAGCTGCTTCTGATAAGGATCATTTGACAATTAGAAAAGAATGACGAACTAATTAAGATGGACAAATTACACGGATTTTCAACTGCAAACTTTGAGTAAATAGCCAAAGGAAATGTGACGAACCCTCAGGACTACTTAATTGACTCGGTGTCAATAGGAGCAATGAATGTTCCTATTGATAATTGCAGACAATCAGCAGGATGCTTGGACAGCAGTTTGACGAGGGCACTATCAGCAGACTAAGAGTCAAACAGAGGTTAGCTTTTGCTAACCTCTTTTAGAGGTTCGTTAGAGGCCAACAGAAGTTAGTTGTTGCTAACCTCTGTTGCACTCTGTTCCCCGATTGTTAATCGTAGCCTAAGTCAATTGAAAGGGGGAGGGAATTATCAGGGGAAAGCGCTAAGCCATTGGAGCAGGAGCAAAGCTTCAAATAATTGGAAGAGAAGGGAAGAGAATTATCAGGGGGAAAGCACCAAGCCATTACGATTATAGAGCACTGGGAAGGGATCAGGATAAGGATTTGGGATGGGACGAGGGAAAAGGAATGGTGTCCAACCACTTGGACGCCGACCTGCATGAAGCGAGACCGTATCCACAAACCCCCCAATTAATCCTATTTGTAATCCAATTAATCCTGTTTGTAATCCAATTAGCTTGTGGATATAAGGTATCCACAAACTAATTGGATTACAACAGACTCTCACGGTTGGCTTAGTACAAAAGAGATGCGATTTATGAACTTCTCACTAACAACCCATTGTGTAGCCAACGAGGTGGAGTAAAGACCACTAACGAACAACACTTGACCTACTATTTTCTCAAAATAAACTTGATGTAAAATAAACCCTATGTACTAATGATAAAGGATTTAGTGAGTTTTCTCAGAATATTTTGTATATAGGTTTTTGGCATCACTGGAAGCTTAATTGTTCTAAGGGAGCATGTAAGCTTATGGAACCCTCCCCCCCCCCCTTGCTCCCTCTACACACGCAAACACACACCCACACACACACACACACACACACACACACCTATAACCAGAAAGTTTGCCATGGCCAGGACCATCAGTGTCAAATTGGGTGATGCAGTGTGGTATCTTGTCCCTTCTCTGTGCTAACATTGGTAAGAATTCGTGAAACTTCTCGACATACGAGACACCTTACCCAACTCTGCTGGAACAGGACCATTTCCTGGCGACTTTGGCCAAAACTGTAATCAAGGTGGTTTTGGGGACTGAAAATGGGTAAACTTTGTTGATTTGTCGTGGTTATCGTAGCTTTTGCTTGTGTGTGTGTGTGTGTGTGTGTGTGTGTGTGTGTGTGTGTGTGTGTGTGTGTGTGTGTGTGTGTGTGTGTGCGAGGGATGAGGAAGGGGGGGGAAAGATTGTGAGTAGTGGGTTAAGAATCATTGGCTTGAGACAGGAAATGAAGGGCTGTGAAAAGTGACAGATGAGGAAACGGAGTTATATTGAAGAGAGAAAGGGTGATTTCAAGTCGGCGCTGCGTAATTCAAATGTAACTTTTCATTTGCTGCGATTGAAATCTAGCGTCCATATGTTTTGCCATTCTTGCAATTTGTCAAGGTCTTTCACGGAGCACTCTACAGCCTTCCTTCTCCTTTATCATGGTGTTCATCAATTCAATATATCTCGGTTGTCAAACACGAGTTAACTCTCAAAATTCATTTTGTCTCTTTCAATTGCCCTTTTCCAGAATGCCAAGAGACTGTTAATATCAAACGTTTCATTGAGAATCTTGGACAGCAAGCTGGACTTGTGATCCTGTAGTCCCGGGTTCGATTCTGGGCGCCGGCGAGATCAATGGGCAGAGTTTCTTTCACCCTACGCCCCTGTTACCTAGTAGTAAAATAGGTACCTGGGTGTTAGTCAGCTGTCACGGGCTGCTTCCTGGGGGTGGAGGCCTGGTCGAGGACCGGGCCGCGGGGACACTAAAGCCCCGAAATCATGTCAAGATACAGAGTAACCTCAGATTCCATTAAGCAGTAAGATTTGTCCTGCTGTCAATCTCCTTACCGCTGTGACTTGGGGTTAATCGCTTGTCAAATTAGCTCCATTAACTCTCCATATGACGCCGGGCTTTAACTTCGATTAGTGCTCTGCTTCTGCCGCTCTCCTCCGTGGTAGGAGCATCAGAAGCTGTTTAGCGCATCCCTGTGGGCCACCCCCCCTCTTTCCTCCTCTCTGTATTCCTTTCTAGTGCTGTCCTGCGTTGACTTGCAATGCTTATTGAACCAAGGGTTTGCCTGACTTTTCTCGTCAACTTCCTTCCTTTGTGGGATGAACTTGCCAGTGGCTTCTGCACATTTGTGAGCCGCGAACTCTTTCATCTCGTTTGTCGACTTCACTTTCAGTTGATTCGTAAATTGGACTTCCTGTAGATAGAACACTGGCGGTGGAATGGAGTGGATACCAAGAGTAGGTGAGGTTGCAGGAGTGGATGAGATAACACTAGTGGATGAAAGGGGCAGGATTGGATGAGGTGTAAGAACTGGATGAAGTGGTACAGGCTCGGGTGATGTTGATGATTTGTGTTTAGATGTATTATAAGTCATTGGTCACGTTTTAAATCCCGGTTAGGTTCTATAACCTGTTCAGATATTGAGCGCCATGTTTTCTTAATAACATCATTCGTCAATAGCTTTACAATAAGTATTCAATACCGGTCCCCAATTAGTGCTGGATGGGCTGGGTAACAGCAGTGAAGAAACAGCACCAAATTGTCCCCCACATACACATTGTCCACACACACACACACACACACACACACACACACACACACACACACACACACACACACACACACACACACACACACCCTCTCTCTCTCTCTCTCTCTCACTCTCTTTCAGAACATACAATACACGCACAAAGCAAACTCACCACGAATTGACAACGTTTTTTTTACCATTGTTACGTCGCAAAAAATCATTGAAACAATCCCAGGATTTGAACTAACGTTCTGGGTGACCGCAACTGCACGCCTTGACTTAACGAAATATCACGCCTTTGTGATTTTTTTAATGAGTTTGGGACGTTTTTCTTATGTTATGTGTGAAATGAATAACTGAAAATCAGCTGGAAAAAGTCTATGGAAACCCAATCCCTCATTTCAAACTTAATATGAGTTCTTGGTTGCTGCAATAGGAAATAATCCTATTTAATGAGGGGGCATTGGAGTCGACTACGATCTTCCTATGATACTCTCGGTACAATCATCAATTACCATGGAAGGTTGTGAGAGACTATCCACAAGCATCTGATCTCCACCCTCGGATAGACGAAATATTCTTCCTTTAAAGATAAAGGTGAAAGAAAATACAGCAAATATGCAGGATTTGTAAGACGATATTGATATTTTGCAAAGAAAAAAACCGAATTGACCCAAACAGTCAATAGCCATGGTCATATCGGGGAAAATATTTGTAAAAAAATTTGGAATCATTTCAATTAGGCCTAATGATATTGCCTTTTGGGGCTCTTTTTTTTTTAAAGCGAACCAGAACAATAAAATGACATGATAAACTTTGTTTTTATAGAGCAGATAATTTTTATGGCATGTACGGATTTTCCCTAATTAGAGAGGTGTAATGAAAAATTCGAGTTATGTGTAATAAATTACATCCGGGGACCGCATTATAGATACACAAGATGAAAACTACTTGACTGTATTTTGTTTTGATTTGGAACACACGTATGAAATGTATAAATGTTTAATGGAACAGAGGTATCGAAGGAATAGAGGTATGGAAAGAACAGGAGTATGAAAGGAACAGAAATATGAAAAGAAAAGGGCCATGGAAGGAGCAGAGGTATTATAGGAACCGGGGTATGGAAGGAACGAGGTATGGAAAAAAAACAAGGGAATGGAAGGAACAGGGTAATGGGAAAAAAACAGGGGAATGGAAGAAACAGGTGCAATGGAAAAAAACACTGGTGTTGAAACAATGGAGTTATGTAGGTTTTTGGTGTATGTCCCTAGTGGGCAAGCAGAAGGCAGGATTGTTAAGGTACAGAAGAGGTAGAGAAAGAGAAGTTGGAAAGAGGGAGATACTATTAAATAAAGAGAGATAATAATAAACAGGCAGACGTAGGGAGACACAGAGAGAGAGAGAGAGAGAGAGAGAGAGAGAGAGAGAGAGAGAGAGAGAGAGAGAGAGAGAGAGAGAGAGAGAGAGAGAGAGAGAGAGCTTGACTTTCTTTAACAGTATTTCTTTACGTCATACCCCTTTATCCTTCCTTCCTTCCTTTCCATTATATCTTTCCCACTCAACTGCACTTCCCTTCCAGTGCATCATACTCACTCCTCCGTTTCAATATTTCACTGAAACTATCTAATCTGAGAACAGTGAATCTTTAATCTTATTTTAATCCTTGAGTATTTCAGCAAATCCATCAACGTTCACCAAATGCGACGTCGAGAAGGACTTGAAATAAGATCATTCTCAAAATACATCTTTAAACTGTACACCAAACAACGCAATTCAACTTTCCTTAAGAAAAACTTGTAGAAAGATGCTCTCGATGCGCCGTTGTTTTTTTGTTGAACTTAATAAAAAAGTTTAAGACAAATAACGAAAATAAAATTTGTAATTAAGTCTTACAGTTGTTTGAACTTGAAAAGAGCGTTCGAAAACGATTTGCATTCCTGACTTCGTGATTTTTCGTGTCATTTGACGTCTCTGATGTAATCAGGGAAACCATTAACTTAGCAGTTTTCATTCACAAAATTATGAAAATTGGGAGTGGATTGTCTTGTGGTTATGTGTGCTATTTGTTGGGAATGGAATATTCTTAGAATATATATAAATAAATAATATATAGAATGGGAACGTAAGAAAAAAAGAGGAGAAAGAAAATAAAGAGAAACAGGATTAGTAGGCTTACGTTAGGTCACATTTGTTAGCAAGTTTAGAACATTTGATTATGTACTGGGAAAGGGAAGACTGAACAGCAACAACAACTTCATATCTGAACTCAAAACTCTCACATATACTTTCGTCCTCTTGACATAAATCTCACCTTTCGACCAACTAACACTCCTCGTACTAGTCTGGTTCACACTGTTCCTCTTGCTTCTAATGCTGCTGGTGTCTACTCTAATTCCTGTTCGTCTTGGCCTCTACAATACTAAGGGGAAACTGGCCGTACACTAAATGACAGATTTTAGGAAAACAAAAGAAGTGTTAAGTCTGCAGACACAAACAATGCTCTCTTCTGCCATGTTAGTGATTATAATCCTCCTATTGATTGATCTTCTATATTAATCTTTCCTGCCTCTACTCTTCACGACGCCGCCTTGTTGACTCGGCTCTGATATACAACCTACCGAAACATGAACCTTAGTCCTCGCTTTGTTGCTGTTGAATCTTCCCTTCCCTGTGTGTGTGACCCAGCCACTTGGGCTGGACGGTAGAGCGACGGTCTCGCTTCATGCAGGTCGGCGTTCAATCCCTGACCGTCCAAGTGGTTGGGCACCATTCCTTTCCCCCCGTCCCATCCCAAATCCTAATCCAGACCCCTTCCCAGTGCTATATATAGTCGTAATGACTTGGCGCTCTCTCCTGATAGTTCCCTTCCCTTCCCTGTGTGTGTGTGTGTGTGTGTGTGTGTGTGTGTGTTCCTTCCTCTCTCTCTCTCTGGTCCTCCTCCCCCTTTAATAAGGGCTTAGTACACGGCAAGACCTACACGCCTTCTCAGTGAATATACCCTGACTGTGTGAGTAAAACTAAATTACTATAGTGTGGGATCCATTACTTAAGCCGCTTTCAGAGGTTAGCTGCTCACCCTAATTAAATTTTCCTTGGGAGTTCATAAGTATGCGGTACAGTCAATGGGGCGTACTTGCAGGCAAGCATATGGTCTTTGCTGGGTACGACGAATGAAGTCTTCGTATGTCTTGCTTCTGAGCTTTTAACAACTATGATGTTAAATGGCACTTGGCGCTCTGAAGACGTCACAAATTGACGAATTTCAGCATTTGCTCGAAGGTTATCTTGAGATGATTTTGGGGCTTTAGTGTCCCCGTGGCCCGGTCCTCGACCAGGCCTCCACCCCCAGGAAGCAGCCTGTGACAGCTGACTAACACCCAGGTACCTATTTTACTGCTAGGTAACAGGGGCATAGGGTGAAAGAGACTCTGCCCATTGTTTCTAGCCGGCGCCCGGGATCGAACCCTGGACCACAGGATCACAAGTCCAGCGTGCTGTCTGCTCGGCCGACCGGCTCCCTAGTGAAGCTTACATTCGCAATATCGTAGATTAATGCACATAAAAAAATAAGATCTTCTCTTGCAAAATTGCAATAAAACTTATATAATTGCTGCATATGATAGTTTATATAAAGAATAATATATTTTTATTTGATTTTTTAGCTACCTGGCAGCTGAAAATCAACAAAGCCTTCCCCAAATTACCAATAATGTTAATTTTCCCATGAGTATTTTTCACGTAAAATATAAATTTTAAGGGATGAGGGTGGTGAGTCCTAGAACCCCCCCCCTCCCCCCCTCACCCCCAACACCCCCTCCCCTCCCCCCCCCCCTCCCCCATCGTCCCACACAAGGAAGGGGGGAGTGTCAATTGCTAGAGACGTCTAATAAAAATATCAGTTACGATACGGAATTCCCAGAAACCACTCTAATAAAGCTATATTAAAAATGTGAGTTAAAGAAGATTTTTGGAAACGATTTTCGAGTTGTTGAGAAGACCTGGTTGGGCTGGATGAGGTGGAAGGGAACAATGTGAAAGGAGGAGGAGAATGAGAAGGAAGAGGAGCCAAAAAAATGGTATTAAACGAGGAGAAAGAAACGAAGAAAGACCTGGAACTGAGTTAGGAAAGTAAAGGAAAATGGATTGTCTTGGTATAGAGGAAAGAGGCTGAAGAGGAAGGCAAAAAAACTAAGAAAAATTAACAGGAAAATTTAGAGGAATGGAGGTAGTTTATAACCCCAGGAGCACGAGTGTAAAGGACCCAGCCACAAGAGGCACAAGCCGCCTGCCACTAGAGGAATGAGGAGTGTAGCTCTCGGACCCGCCAGTTCCCCCACCATGACCCCTATTGACCCCCCGCCCCAGCCTCCTCCCTGTTCGACCCAACGATACACCATCCCGCTATAATTACTGCTCCCGGGACGTGACCAGCCGCTGTCTCCGTCCTGTGTGCCCAGACCAGGAGTGATGCAGGAGGGAGGGAGTATAATGGGGCATTGATGAAGGAGTGATAGGGAGAAGGAGATTATATAAAGGAGGGAAGAGAGTGAGGGAGATAGCAGGGTGGAGAATGATAGGAGAGATAGGGAGAGGGTGATGAGGATATCAGAAGTCGTGGGGATGAGAGGTTATCATTTGAACCACTTTCTTTTAGTAGGAGGAAAAAAAATCGACCCTGATCCGTCCGTGTTGGTCACCTACCCCTCACCAGTCACCCTGCAAACTTGAACGAGGCTAGCCTTAAGCATCTGGCTTCCATTCTTAGACAGACAGAAAGACATTTTTCTTGTATAGCTATAGATCAGATGGGGAACCCGTAAGTGCCTGGGCTCAGCTCTGTGATTGGGTCGATTAGAGTACCTAATGGGCGAGCAATGGGGACTAACACCGACCCGCTAATTACAAATTAAAAACATTAAAAATATACAAAAAAAAAAAATCTCTTTCTTCTATTTAAATCGTTGACTTTTTATAATTTTTTTCCAAACCTTTATTTCAGGGTTTATTTACATTTATTTAATCGGATTATTTTTTAAGTTTCGCGTCTTAATTTTTGTCTAGAAAAAAATATTATTCTAACGTCCTTCTTGCTCCCCTCATTAGACTGTAATGAGGACCCTACTCAAGTCTTAACTGCCTCGTTAGAGCTGACTGATATGGTAGTCTCTTTGTTTGACGGTGAACCTTCAGAAAATAATGCCGACTTATTGCGACAAATTTCGACTCCAGAAATTAGGGACAAAAAATCTCCCATGAGGGATGCTGGATAATTATTGGTTTTCATTACCTGACGAACGAGTTGAATGTGAGAACGTAATTTAAATGTGGGAACGTGTTTAGAATGAATATTTAATATGTGTAGAAACTCTAGTACTGCAGGCGATGAGTCACAATAACGTGGTTAAAGTAAGTTGACCAGACCACACACTAGAAGGTGAAGGGACGACGACGTTTCGGTCCGTCCTGGACCATTCTTAAGGATCGACTTGAGAATGGTCCAGGACGGACCGAAACGTCGTCGTCCTTTCACCTTCTAGGGTGTGGTCTGGTCAACAAAATCTAGTACTCTTTTGAAATTATAATATTTTATATTCTGTTACTGATATTAGGATGATGGTGATACCTTTCAATCTGTCTCTCTGTATCTCAAGTAATCAGTTGATTTCATTTCCTGAGAATATACTTGTTGAAAAAACATGTTCCAGATTCGAAACAGAAAAGTAATGATTGATCGATGATGACATTACGTTTTTAGGAATGATCCAGCCAACATAAGGCTGTTCATGACTGAGCACCTTATCTTGTAGCTGCCGACTTCTCGTTGTCCACAAAGCTGGGTCAGGATAGTAATGTTGACAATATAGGCCTTATTCATAGCTGGCCAGCA